>NC_092628.1:97262535-97562535 GCF_039555335.1 Amphiura filiformis
ATAAATGCAAGTGACTTGCAAGGTCACTTGAACAGTTTCAGTTTATTTCACCATTAAATAAGTTAATTAGACGCAAGTGACCATGCATATAACCAAAGTCACTTACATTTATTATGGAGGGTAGAATTAACGGTCCATATGTTGCTGAAATGAGTAACATGTAATTTTTGGACATAGATGGTTCTGGCTGTAAGCCATCGAATGGGATTATTTTGGGAAAACTGTACGAAGTATTATCTTTTTTGCATCATGATTCGATGAGACCAACTATAATGAACTTTATCTATCCAGATTTGTTTTATATCATAACTCTCTTCACGCGGGTGTCGACTGCAGACGACAAGTTTCAAATTTTTTTTTCAAAAGTCAAATGTGAATTTTCATGACCATATTTGGAATCAGCATGAAAAATGCATTAAAATGAGTACAAACAAGCCTAGTATTGGTTCAGTAGTTCTTAAGATATCTCTTGATATTTTGAGAAAATATTTCAACACTTGAACTTTTTCCGTTGAAGCGCATGGCTAGCACGCAGAGCAATAATGCAAACAGAATTTTTACATGGTGACTATAGTGTTATTTTCTTGGTCACATCTTCATGTTACATATTCATTTATACCCAATCCTAATTGAATTATGCATTATTTAAGCGTTAATTACCTCAGCCATTGACTACAAACAAACACCCACTACTTTAAAAGATAATAAAATCAACAATCATCTTCATCATACCATCACAGTGCAAACGAAACCTCTGTATGCTATTATAGTAGATTATATCTTTCTAAAGGTCAGAATCTAGAAAGGTCAAAGATCACATTATGTGATTATACTATAGAACAGATGTAGAGGCAAGTCATATTATCTGCGACAACTGACTATAATAGGATGACTTACTTGGGTTTCCAAGTCTACATATGTACATATTATTTGATTTCATTTCTTATATCATTGCCTTAAAAGAAACACACATTAGTAATGTGTATAGAGAACTGTATGAGCTGTTTGTAAGCATCTTTACTCATTTGTTCTTAAAAGAACATATCACACTTACTAAGTACGTTTTATTCAACTAATACAAGAGAAGAAATAAACAAATAACATAAATACTTCACGAACAAGATGAGGCAAATTTTATTTGTCTCAAATAGTTCGCTGGTATCAACGACATTCGTTTGTTTTATGATGCAATTTAATAACGGGCAGGTATATTAACTGAGCTGCGAGATGGAAAATACGTGAAGTATAACAATATAAATTTGTTATTTATAGTTCGCTGGTATCAACAACATTAGTTGTATTCATGGCGCAATTTGATAACGAGCAATAAACAAAATGAAACTCTCGTTTTATTTATCTTAAATAGTGGACTATTATAGTCCACTGCTATACAAGAAATCGTTGTTTGGATGACTGAGCTATCTATGATGATATTGGATTTTATTGAAAGAAAATTTACACTTTGTGTAAAGAGAATGTACTTCTTGTGTTGAATATATACCCAAAGGCCAGCTTTCATGTTTCCTGTAATGTATTTGAGATAATAATGTCAAACTCATAATTTATATTCTGAATCAGATATGGCATGACCACAGCCTGGAATGGAACCCAAAAGACTTTCACGGTATCGAAGCAATAAGATTACCCACAAGAAAACTATGGACACCAGATATACTTATTTATAACAAGTAAGTTATAGTTCTTGTCTAATAATTTGTTTCTTATCGCGCATCTCAAGTGTGCGGGACGTGCGCTGATGTTGGTGTGACGTAAGAGGTGGTGTCGTGCGTTTGCGATTAATATGTGCGTAATGTTATGATTAATGCAATTAATTAAATTAATAGGTATCTCTCATACACTATTCTTTAATGTACTACCAAAATGTATTTCTCAGAGGCAACCCTGGATCTTGAAAACTCGCATTGACGTCATAATTGTCATCTATTAATAAGAGACGTTATGAAATAGCATAGAAAATTTACCTCTAGCTTCATTATTAACATGAATGCAGTGTCATTATAAACATTTACAAACGTTTTTATGAAGGCCAAATTCAGGTTGCGTCACGTTGAAGTATAAACAAAATACAATATAAGCACTGATAAAAACACCACTATAAGGTTGCAAGTGTTGTTGCTGTCGTTTATCGCCCTAGTTCTGGCAGTTTTATGCACGCATTGCAATAACAACAACATAGTTTTAACGTAACCATATCACAGTAGCAATGCTATGCATAGGAGAAAATAAATAACAAACGTGAGAACAGAGGTTTAAAGTGTAGTCGCCTCTGGTGCATTCTTAACCCATTTAATTTGAATAAAGTAAGGTAGTTTTACATTCAACAGAATCCCGCTTGAATAAGTTATGTAAAATAGGGAAGAGGACACTTGTTCAATGGATGCCATAAGGACATATCTGGGTGTTTTCCAGAATGAAAATTAGTCTGAAAACAACGAACTTTAATTTTGACGGTAGTTATCAATTCAACAGAATGCTGCTGCAATCATTGTTCTTGCTACTGGTATTTATTGATGTCCAGTGCATATACAGTCCCGGATATATATAGGGTCCACAATTTATAAGTTCCCAGTTGAATACTTTTTAAAATTAATCGAAAAATATTTAAAGTACTATTCAAACGTGTAAAAAGGTATGGGTAGCCTAATTTGTTTTACACCAAGTTATAGCGTAAGGCCCCGTTTCCATAGGCTGTTCCCTTGTGGCGTGTGCCCTTGTTCCGTGTTCACTTGTTCTCATGTGACCTGCCACACAGACAACGAACCTTTGTTTTGCTTAGTGGCCGTATCCACAGGTTGTCTGTGTGGCAGGTCACATGGGAACAAGTGAAGACGGAACAAGGGCACACGCCACAAGGGAACAGCCTATGGATACGAGGCCTTACGCGTCATGCGTTCAGTCACAATGGTTCATTATGTAAAAAAGAGACCGTTTTTAAACAATTTTAAAAGCTGCATCCGAGTCCATAGGAGTCAACTCTCAGACAATACAGTAGGCCAGGTCTATTCATGTGTTTGTTAAAGTAAACCTTTATATTGCTATGGACTCAGGTACAACTTTTAAAACGGCCTCTGTTCTTACACAATTGACCATTGTGACTGAACGCAATGATGTGTGGTGCTATAAATTGGTCCACAAGTGTAAAACAAATAGGGCTATATACAGCTTTTTACATTTCGTAACATATTTTTCGACTTATTAAAAAAAAAGTGTTGGGGGGAATAAGTTGTGGACCCTCTAGTATATATTAGAGAGATCCTACTGATATTAAAAGTTTCCAATTAAAACCTAAATTCCTTATGTTCTTTTTTGTTTGTTTCATGTAGTGCGAATGGATCTTATAATATACAAGCAGAAACCTGGGCTAATGTGAACTACACTGGAAATGTCACGTGGTTTCCACCAGCCGTCTATAAGAGTGCTTGTAAAATTGACGTTCAATATTTTCCTTTTGATGAACAGCGGTGTGACATAAAATTCGGCTCTTGGACTTACGATGGAACAATTCTGGATTTGGTACCTCTAAATTCTAGTGCCGAATTAAAGGACTATTGGACGAATGGAGAATGGCGGATTTTAGATTCGCCTTGTAAACGCAACGTAATCAGGTACCCATGCTGCGATGAACCATATGTAGATGTAACGTGTACATCTTTACTTCGGAGGGTGGCGCTGTACTATTTCATATACCTCATTCTTCCAAACGTTCTAATGTCATTTATGACGGTGTTAGTATTCTATCTTCCACCGTGTGATATTACTAACTGTGAAAAGATGCAGCTAACTACTTGTATTCTTGTTTCAATGGTGTGGTTTCTATTGTTGGTAACTTATCAAATTCCACCGAATGCAAATAGTTTCCCATTAATTATGAAATATTTAATATTTACAATGATGGTTATATCATCGTCATTGTGTTTAACTGTCATAACACTAAATGTTCGCCATCGTAATCCAGCAACACACGATATGCCCCAGTGGGTTCGAACTATTTTCATAGATACTGTACCAAAATATGTTTGGATGAGGAGACCGGAAATGAACTGCAAACATTTGAATAATAATTCTACGACAGGTGTTCAGTCAGCTGTACCTAACAAGTATGACAAACAACATTACTTAGAAGAAGAGAAAATGAACAATTACAATTCTCATATTTGTAACAATGCACAAGAGGATGGATCTGATGTGGACACTGAATCGGATTCTGATTCTCTTCTAGGAGTTTTAGGTAATGTATAGAACAAGTAATCCTACTGTTGCTAGCCATCCAGACGGATATTAGAGATTGCGATTTCCAAACGTACGTATCGAACATACGTGGAATCTATTCAAAATCACTCTCCTATTACGGGAATTTGAATAGATTCCACGTACGTTCGATGCTACGTTTGGAAATCGCAATCTCTCTATTGCTTGTATCACGTATGTATTACATTGTGGAGGTTTGTTTGAGCAGGGGCGTAGCAAGCGGGTGGATAGGGTGGACGAAGTCCATGGGCCCGATGGTTCAGGAGCCGCAAGCAAAAGTGAAATTAGGGAGAGGACTGATAAAGAAGATGCTAAAAGGGCCTTGCACTACTCCTTGTCCATGGGTCCAAGGCTCTTGCTACGTCCCTGTGTTTGAGCTGATTGTTACTTCATAGATGGTACAAAGAGAGATTGGATGTACAACTGTTACTAGTTGTGAATGTTACCCCTGTATAAACTTTAGCAGTGGAATTCTTGAATTGCCGAAGAGAATACAATTTTACGATCCCATATCTTATTTTGTACAACCCATATGTACAGAGCATCAGAGATCCCTGTTGAAGCAGAGTATCAGTAATAATAATGTCTAATGTTGTACGTGCCAATAGTGAAACAAACTGACTAATGAGTGACAACCACGAGTATATAGGGTCAAGGAGCATGCCAAGTCCAGGGGGGCAATATTTCTCAATCGTGCAAAATTTGCAACCATATGCTATTTTGATCCATGATCACTGTGAAATTTGGCCTGATGTTTGTTTGATTTTGTTCCTGAGACAGCCTGCGTGCCACTGAATGGGTTGCCGGGTGACAACTTTGACATGCGTACCGGGTGTTGCCGAATCCTCCCTTAGAGTCATAATCAGTACAGAAAAAAAACCTTAGAGACGTAATGAGAAATCTATCAACCTGAAAAACATGTAGACCGCTTCCGAAATATATAATGGTGCCAAGCCAGAATTTCTTCTTAATTGTTTTCAGGCATAGGTTGTTAGACGCGCCAACGCCAAACTGTTGAAGGAAAGCAACCAAAGATGAAAATTAGATATAAGAAATCAGATATAAACAAATGACCACCCTTTTCACATGTAATGTAATATACACACTTTTGTCTTCGAATGAAACCAGTTAAGCCCGTTTTGTTTTGCAATGTTTTAGCTAGTCATCCAGTGATTAAAAACTAAGTCCGATAGTGATCAACATGATCGAGTAGGAACCATCATCTCGATTACATTTTTCACCATCAAAATAATACCGGTTATTTTGTGTTTTAGGTGACCCGGAAGAGAATCTGAAGCATTGCTACCTCCGATCACCCAAACCGCCGCAAACCAGACTAGCAGAGATGAATGAACTCAGAGAGGCACAGACTGTACAAGATGCCACGGATGATTTTATCTATCTGAAATCAGTTTTTGTTAATGCAGATAATGCCAAACGAGTAAGTTTAACAAGATAAACAAGCAAACCCAGCTAATAAAGGTGTATGACTCGATTGACAGCCTCATCCAAATGCATATTGATCTGCTACCACGAAATGAGCATACAGTCGCAAGCTGGTAGTTACGAGACGTCCTGGCTGCTGCGTTGGTGTTCTTTCTTTCATACGCACCTGTTCAAGCCAAAAGTATGTCTGTATGTCCTTTGTGAATGGGAACAATGAACTATTCACAAATGACATACTACTGGCTTGTGCAGGTGCGCGGCAAACAAAGAGCATCTACTCAGTAACCAAGATGTCTCGAAACTACCAACTTGCGACGTTATCATGGTTATGCTTATTTCGTGGTAGCGCGTCGCATTTGGAATCGTGTACCCGGAAGGACCCGGAATGTGTTTCGTGCCCGGGTTTCGTGTAGGTATTACGAACAAAACGTGTTAGTTTGGTGGAAACTACTCAAGAAGTCGAACATACTAATTGTTCTATGCTTCTAGAATCCAAATCGCTGGAGCAATTTAACCAAAAAACTTGGAATAATACAAGACTATTTGGGGTGATGGGTCTCAAAGGTAAAACACTATGTGTTATAATCGGACCACCAACATTTAAGTACTCTTGAACAATATGGTGGGTTAGTTTTCGCACCGAAACTCGCCATGTTTATTTGGGTATGTCCTATTGAGCTAATTTGTTTTCACAAACATGCATCAGAATATGAAATGCTATTATTAACACACAAGTATTGTAACATCGCTGAAAAAGAAGAATTCGACAAACTGTAATATATAAGTTGAACATTGATCCAATATCCTGTCGATTTCATATTATGTGCTAGATGGGAATGTTCTTTACATGAAACGATTATTAAATATTAGGCTCATCAATGGGATGGAAGGTTTCCACTGTGGTGACATCATGTGGGTATTTCAGTGATTACAATGGCGGAAAGACGGAAATTTGTTTGAACGTAGAGCGGATGAAACTTTAGCCCAGAAAATGTCCAGGTGCCTTAAAGGGTCTAATTGGTTTCTATAACATACCAGATAAATGGTGGCGGGAGAATGATTCACAGCCTTACATAATGGAAGGCTTATTGGTTGATTTCTTCCATCCGAAACATCCGTGTCTTAATTTACAAGATATGTCCTTCAAGGTCTGAGGGACTCAGAAGACAGAAAGATCACGTGACTACCCCATAAGGTACTCGATGACCTTGAAACACACCAAAACATTGTTTTGTATGTTCAGTTCATTACGTGCTTAAATGTCCTTATGTCCTTTGTGGAGTAACCACGTTATTATTGCGATCAATGTTCCCGAGTCTCCCATACATTACACTATTTTCTTCCAAACACTACTCCCGCGCAGCTTTCTTCCGTAACAAAATACGTTGCAGAAACCAATTGAACCATTTGGCGACCATTCTAAAGGAATCGGGACATTTTGTGAACTTGAGATTCTTCTTCTCTGCGTTCCAACGGATTTCCGTCTTTCCGTAATTGTAGCCTAAGCACTGGAAAACGCGCTTGTCACATCGGTGACACCTACCATCCAATTGATTAGCATGGATATATGCGAAGAACATTACCATGTGAAATCGATATGATATGATATGATATTGAACGAATGTTCAACTTACAGTTTGCCAAATTCTTCTTTTTTCAGCGATGTTTAGTGAAGTGTGTGTATAATAAACATTATGTACTTGAAAAGTAGAATGAACCTAACAATATATACCATTGGATCTCAGAATGGACCTAACAACGCCTCACATATACCATGAGAATTACAGTAGAATGAACCTAACTGTACAACGCCACACATAATATGGAGTTAACGATTTATTTTCCCTTCTATCATGTTCATTTTCAGGTTAACGACGACTGGAAGTATGTATCTATAGTTCTCGACCGGATACTCTTAATCATTTACATTTGCGCAGTAATAGCTGGTACTACGGCCATCTTCTTTGAAGCTCCATTAGCTATTGAATTCTTCAGGCAGATATTTTCTTCTGGTGTAGACTTAGATGGACAAGAGAATGTCATTTTACCTTCGTAGATTAAGTCCTCAACCATCGTTAATATGTTCCACAGTCAGATTCTCTCAAATGGGGGTACCGCATCGCCAAGCAATGTACTTCGTCCTTTAATTTGTGGTATATCTTGAATGGTTTTCCATGTGGTATCTTTATACATAGCTTTCCTGTTTAAGCCACAAACCATTTTAATACTTTTTCATGAGGTATCTTCTGGAACAGTCTGGCTGCTTTATTTTTCAAATAAGCGAAATCGTCATTACAAATATCTGATGCTTATTATGTGGGACAGGGTTTGCAAATGTTAGTAAAAACTCAACTCTGGTCTATCGGAAAATTTGGCTTTTATGCCTCCAAAATAATGTTTAAATTGATTTACTAAAATTTTAAAAACAACCAAAAATGTTGTAATCTCATAAATAAATTATATTCTTAATTAACAACATTATTCCAATAAATAGATTATAATGGTAAATAATGGTAAAATAATATTCAACTGTACCATCTGTCCCACAGTGCATTGCGATTTTGTAATCGTCGAAATCGCCTATTCGCTTGTATAGATATCTACATGTGGCAATACAATAATTATTATCAATCTTGATTTCATACAAAATTGATGACTTTCATGGGCATATTTGGAATTAACATACAATAATTTGAATCATTCCAAATATGCCAAGTAGTGGGTCAGTGGTTCTATACGCACCCACCGACATTGTGTAAGTAGAATGATTAAGCTGTTTTATACATTGTATTTGATACTTTCTGTAGAGTACGTTCATCGGGGTGCATAGCTTTTTGGCTGTTCGATTGCTATTTTGATTTATGAAAAATTGAACTATATGTGTTTTAACAAAATATAGGGTCGAAAAATATGTTTAGTCAAGCATTTGTTTTCACTTATATGCGGTACTTAAAAGAGGCCAACACCTTCAAGGCCCTTGGGGTTGAAATCTACAGACCCTCATCAACATTGTAAAATTGTAATGTTACATTGGTCCATTTAAGACTTCCGACTGACAAATCAACAACAGGTAATGTCATGGTTTGATGTTGAAGTCAGGGCCAGCCTTATTTCAAGTACTGCAATATAAGTGCACGACTTGAATTACATAACGCTGTTAAAAAAGTATGTGAACACTTTTTGCAATTTTGCAAAATAAAATAGTCGATAGATGGAGAAGTTTGCTCTGGGCATTTCGATACCTCATTTGGCTCGATGCGGCCTTATTTCACTAAGATACGGATTTGAATGACTGTAGGTAGAGTCATTTGGATATTTCCTCCTTCAAGGCGATTCCCGCTGCCTTTTGTTACGGCCAAATACCATGTATACAGAATGACAGATGAGCGCTCACTCCAATGTGTTCAATATCTGCGTGCTTTGAAGGAAAAGTCATTGTAAATTGTTGTCACTTCTGAAAAGATCTTTTTCATTCAAATTGCTATAAGTTAGGGAAATAAAGTCGTATCGTACCGAATGAGGTATCAAAATACGCAGAACAAAATTCTCCATCTATCGGTTACTTTACTTTGTAATTTTGTGTTAGTATCTTTAAAAAATGACTTTTGTTTTATTGTTCGTATACTTCGTGTACGCGGTATGTTATTTAAGTAACTCAAATATCTTTTGATAGATTGATTGAGAACAGCTAGCATTGTTCATTAAAATGACATGAAAGAAAACAAATGACATCCAAGACCTAACATATTTCCTACTTTCTACAGCAACAGCAAATTTCTATTAATATCGCTCTATTTTAGTCACCCATCAGTAATTACAAATGGAATTCATCGCCATATTTTTTTGCTAATTGAACAAAATTTGATAGATTTTGTTACATGGATGCATGTAGAGAATTTTGTAGGTAGCGGTAAGCCAAAATACTTAGGTCCAGAAAAAGACGTTACTGTCATGTTATCTCTTTCTTCCATGGATATCTTGAAAACATGATCACGATTTCAAATAAAAATTAAAACTTCGTTTTATCGAATATATTATAGTGGTAAGCTGAATGTATGACTTTGGTGCCTGATGCGCTCTGTATGGTACTGTAACTGATTTTGAGATATTACTTCATTACTCGACATCTATAATACTGTTGTACACATTTCATTTTTCAATCCATTTATATTATCTAGTCGACGTAAGTTAATAATATGTTCAAAGTCAATATATTTGATAAGTGCCATAAGTAGGTGCGATCAAATATCAAAGTCATCCATTTAAAACAAATATTGCACTCACAGGGGTATACGTGCAATATAAAATGAAGAATGTGTCCGTTATTTACAAACAAAAATCTTAAGAAAATGCCTTTTATATAGACCTAGAGCTAGTAAATTGAAGCGCAGTTTTGCTTGCGCTGAGTAAAGTTAACAGTGAGCTCTTTTATCAGTTGACAATGGTTGACCGACCAGATCCTGGTTTTAAAGGTCATATATATTGTTCGGACAACATCATAGCATTGGCAAGCTAATATGTGACGTGTCATGTCAAAAGGAGACACTTTTGGGCAGGTTATCAATTTTGAGGTTTTTACATATCTTGAATATATAGATATTTTGCTCCACAACGCAGTTTTCTCCAATGAAATCGGACATTCCTAAGCGAAGAAATTGAGTTCGTAAGTTATGGTATTATAAAATTGGAAATTGAGATATCCGCCTTTAAAAATATTATTGACAATGTTGAGAGTAGGAATTAACTTGAAAAATGTCTCAAGAAATAAAAGATGCCAGTTATATTCCAGTCTGAAACTATCAGACAATATTTTTAACATTAATAGCATCATAAATTCGCAACAAACCCAAATTGTGAAAAAATCACCCTTGGGCAGATTTTTGGCTATTTCTCCATTTACGATCCTGCCCAAAAGTGTCTCCTTTTGACATGACACGTCACATATGAGGACAATGAAAATGACCTTTTTTTTGGAGAAAATAAGACGTTTAGAATTGATATTCTGCAAAAACCAACTTAAGCGATGAGTTCCTTCGAACGAGACAGATTTGTCCTAGAAAAAAGTTGACGTCATGAAATGACTGTGCCTGCTTTGCGAGAAAGGACTATAAACATTCTCAATGCACAGATCGTATACTGTTGTTGTTCACAGAAAAAACCTCTGAATTAAGTATTACAAATTTAATGGGTTTTAAACATATGGATAAAATCAGCCGCTTCTTTTTTATATTATATTAGTAAATTGTGATATAACAATTCATATGTATATCAATATCATGAGAAATATTTGAGCTAAAAAATAAAAAAATAATTTGAACTTAGAATTTCAGCGTGATCAATCTGAGACTACTATATAAACCGTGTTAAGTCCACAAACTCATGTATCTGATTTCCCTGTGCGATATTGCAATGCTATAGTTATTATAGTTTCAGTTGGATGAAATATTACAACGCAAACGCATAGTAACAATACTTTGTGACGCTTTGTTGCCCAAATGAGAACAATAGTCTGCATATTGTTATGCAGCATTGTTATGGTAAATATTAGTACAACTCATTGTTGCTGATGTCAAACTTGTCAAAGTGATCACACAAGTAAATGAGAGCATGATACAGTGTCCGCTTCATTTACTTACGTCATCAGCGGCTGCCTTAAAAATAATTTCGCTTCAAACGGGGGAAGAACACGTACGAGCCCGAACTTTACCCACGCAATTTCTCTTTTTTCAGGAGAAATACGCATAAAAATTGCCACGAGTGTCAACTTGTAATGTAATAATTATTCTCTTCGAATAGAGATAAACTTGTTTTTGCAATAGACCTGCCCTTTAAGATAGTATAGTGATGATATCTGTAGCTTCAACTATGATCCACTGACAGTCATAAAGGCTAAATTTTGACATACCGTAAAAAGTCGATAGTTATATGAGCTTACTATCGAACGCTTTTGAAAACATGAAATTGTACCAAAGTCCGACGCTTTACCAACTGAGCTAACGGGGTTGAGACACAAATTTGCAGGTTTACTTGTTTGTGTATAACTATGTGTATCGATGATTTGCTCAAAACTCTTTACACTTTTGTGGATGGGGCACTTCATGTTTGCATATTTTAAAAGCGCTTAATAGTAAATACATAATGCTAACTGTCGAGTTTTTTCCGTATTCAGTTATCTTCGTGTGCTTTGTAACTTGCAAGACAGATGGCATTCTGAATTAAACAACTTAAACATTAATATAGTTGAATAAACCTGCGAAACATTGTCTTATTAACTAACCGTCAAAGAAAATGGAATTAATGTGGAGCCATTATTTCTAGAGATACTATAGGTACTAGTATATCAATATGACATATTGAAGGTATGGAAAAAAATCAAACTTTCCTACACTTCGCTATGTAAAATAAGTTACGCCACAGTATTTATATGATATTTATGGATTAATGTTATTGTGACAAAGATGTATATTTTTTAATCTTTGAAGTTTTCTAAGTTACTTTTCTTTTATACCAGTCATGCTATATTTGTTTTCATGTATGACACTAATTTATTATTATCTTGATTATATTTTATGTCTTACTCTTTGTATTTTCATTTAAGCTACTGTATTATTAATTTGCCCAGCATACATGCTTCAACGAGGCAATAGTTTGATTCAAAGGTTTGATTTAGTTTTCGTTTAGTTTTTGTAATTTGTAATTCCAATGAATGTGCTTTGCAGTGTAAGAGCTGATCAATCCTTTTGTGTCTCCTTCAGAATTACAAAATAATCGGACGACACTTAAATCATATAAACAGCCATTCTTCCTGATAATCTTGCTTGGAATTTGTAATTGATCCACTCCATCTTGGCAGGTATAACAAAAGAAATGTCGACTGTCACTGGTCATACTGGTCTAATCTAATCGATATTTTTGTCAATCCGTCAACAAGCTCTTTCAAGCTCGTTACAACAAAAGAAAATTACTTTAGTATTTTATGCATGCTCAGTGGCATGGCAGCACCAATGGAATTCTCGCGATTCACAATACAATGCGCCGCCAACGGTAGCTCTTGCTAAGTTCAATTTTTGATCTCCAGGGTCGACATCATCTTCCTAGCCATCATTGCATTTTTATTCCAGTGTGATAATAATAATAATGCTGAAAACAGCGCCACGAAGGATTCCGTGTGGTCAATAGATCGAATGGATCTACTACAATTATTGTAAAGTGCTGTTTAGTGTACATTCGCGTGTAACATAATAATATTGACATTTAAACACACAATAAGATGTTCCTGTGTTATATTCGTATTACGCGGGCTTTGGATGTCAACATTTTCCCATGATGCACTGCGTATTTTGGCCTTTCCTCAGCTACCGCCGGAGGCGCATCCCCGGGGCGCATCGTATTGTGAATCGGCCGAGTTACAACCGATAAAAAAACTTTATGAACAGGGCCGATTATTTTTTGTCTGCGAGTTACAAATTGTAGAATGTAGATGAAAGATTTGAATCAAACTAACGTATTGGCGATTTGTAGACCTCTTTGCCAACGAACACGTAGTTTTTTGGTAAAATGGTTACTCGCCCCGGGTTACTCGCTCAGTGTGCAGAAAATCGCAATGGAGAACCGCAAATCGTTGCGGGAGATCCGAAAATGCAACATATGTCACAACGGAAACATGCCAAGCTATTAAATACGTACTGGTTGCAAGACCTGTATTTGGTCGTGTGTTATGTTGTCACCTTTGTGACATCGGGACAAGATTATTAGTATTTACCCGATGTATTTATAAGATTGTTGGGACACTTGTTCTATATTTATTTTCAACTATTGCTTGTTATCCCCTACAACCTGTCACCCCCAGCATCCCCTACAACCTGTCACCCCAGCACGCAATTTTTATTATATCGTATGGCTTATTGGAAATGGAATACTATCTCTTTGTCCCCAGGTGAAATTCGTTCTTACATATCAATTTTCTTTCCTTAAAGATCAGGGCTCAGACGGCATCGTCAATAAGTAATGACATGCATGACTTCATTGCCCATTAACAGTTTTTTGACAGATGAAGGTGTCGTCCTTTCGTTTCTAAAAGAGAAAAAATACAACTCTTAGGGGCTATTCTTCTGACGATATAGCATTTTATTGTAAGTTCTCTTCAGAAGGAGCAAGGTTATTGAAAATAGATAAGTGTCTCAACATCAATTTAAGTAATAGTATCACATAACTTTCAAAAATCAAACTATGAATATCTTGGTAGGAGTATTCTTATCCAGGCGATTACATGATAAGAAAACACATTTCAAACGAATACTCGAGTTGTATTGGACTCAGCATCATAAAACTATTCAGGTTCAGGTGTTATTCATTGCATTGATTGTGGAAAAACATCTTAAATTTCTATTTGAAATAGTTTACACATGGCTTACATTATCATCTATACTGTTTGAATAGTATTTTTAGTAAAAACGTAAGATTGACATAATAGGAAGATGGTACAAATGATATGATTTGTTGGGGGGCACTCACCTGTACTCAGGTGCTTGGTACGTGTATGTGCGGCGGTCGAAGGTCCTCTTTTCATGCTCTACAATGCAGCAGTTCAGAAGACTTATAGTTGGGGATCTTGCTCCAAAATGGTAGCTCAGGTTGGAAAAATTTTGAATTTTCTTAGCTCCACAATCTATAATTTCGGGCCCGATTTTAATTCACTAGATCCAAACATAATGTTGAAATTTCTTCAGTTTTCAGTTCCCAAAGCTCAGCGCTCCGCACACGCCTACCAAAATGAGAGTGTCCCCGGGTTCTACATACTATAGTTTGATCAGCTCGTAATTTATCTGCGGGACTTAATATTAATATTAATAATTATATTTTATTTTGAGAATTGTCTTGTCGTGACATCTCGCCAGAAGCATCGCAAATTCCTATACTTTGTCTACTTTCATTAACGCAAAAAAAAAAAAAAAAAAGACCAGACAGGTCAACTATATCACTCTTAACTCCGGCCTAACGATTCCCGCGGAATACGAGCTGATCAAACTATAGAGTGACATTAGACATGTTGTAGACAGGGTTAGAATTTCACACGTGTACTTGTGACGTCAATTTAATGTCACTGTAAAAAATCGGCACTCTTGAATCACATAAAATTGACGTTACGCTTCTACATACCGTATCCACTTACGAACATCTAATCCTGTCTAATAATCCTATTACTTGATATGTACAATTCAAAGGATAGATAACCAGGTTGAACATTTGCAGTGTATTCAGCTTGCATTTTGTTTTTGTATTGTATTCTGGTATTGAAAGTTTCTCTTCTTGAACCGCACAATAGAGGAGTAAAGTTAGGTTGCAGACTGAAAGTAAAATATTGACACATGACTTTGTACGTGGTTTTGTACTTTTTATTTGAAATATTGTATATCAGAAAATAATATTATGACAGTAATGATAATACTACTTCATTCATCATTCTGAAACTTCAGCATTCAGAATTTCACAGTACCAAGCGCTAGCCGCCATGAAACATGTTGAAAAAGTAGTTGAGAGATTTTAGTTAACATCTCTCGGAGACTTGAAACTGGATGTTCATCAGTTCACGCAATCCCTTCGTTTTATAAAGAATCAGCAGCAATTGATCGCGGATTCAAACGTTAACTTCCATGTTCCAAAGAAGTCAAGACGTTTCTTCGATACTATCCCAGCTTGCAGAGGTAGTATTGCCGGTGGTTTTGTATGTAACATCACTTTTATGGACATGATTAGGTCTAAGTCACCTCCCGATCAGTTGTTCCCCGGAGTTGTCCTTAGTTTTGCATTTCGCTGGTCTTTTAAACGGTATTCTAGTACGCAATTTAAAACTAACGACGGGTTTCATGGCGACGTACAACCAGATATATCTACAAGAAGGTATTAATCGACCTTGAATCCGTTTGAACTTCTGTCTGGAAATCCCTGTGTGTCCAAATCATGTTAAGCGGACATAAGTGATGACATTTTGACTATGTAAAATATTATTTATAAATGGCAATACGAATATTGTCATCTCGTGACTCAATTAGCAGTCTCTTATCTTACGGATGTGATCATGTCCATTTTACCAACAAAGGACTAATTCGTATCGTATAGATAAATGTTACTATTAAGTACTATTGTACGTCCTCTGTGATTCTGATATAGATTGCCTAGGCAGATAAAGGAAAGAAAACGCATTCTGACATATGTATTTAAAGATACATTAAGAGTCATCATTAACAATAACAGAGGCGCCGGTAATTCGTTATAGTTTTATCTTGCATTAAACCAACAATTATTCTGTCACAGCGACAGAATAATTTTTATACCATTTATGTATTGGGTTTCCATAAACATAATGAACGAAAAGATCTTTATTATACTTGTATATAATATTTTTAAATTTATTTTAAAGAGACAATCAGGCATTTTCTGAACCAGAACATCCTTAAGTTTGTCGATTCAAGGTCAAATCTGACATTCAACATGAAGGTCGGATAAAATTCTTGGGGTAGTGACATTCGAAAAAAAAGGGATATAACATATACGATCGCGAGTATTTGCAATACGCTGGCGAAATGATGTAATAAATCGGATTAAAGGAGTGTTTCGTGATCCTAGCATCCTCTTTTTATGACATTTTTCAGTACATATCCACGAAAAAAGCCTATTCCCAAAATTTCAGTTGATTCCGATTTTGCGTTTGCGACTTATGCATGATTATGTGTATTACACTGCTCCATAGACAATGTGTTGTAATTTCGTTCTGGTGCACCAGAACGAAATTCAAATTTCACGATATCTTTGCAAAACGAATTAATCTGCAAGAAATATTTTGTACATAAACATTATGTAGCCATTGGTTTCCAGTGATATAAAAATCTCAACTTTTTTTTTTTTTTGTTGGGGGGATGAGGCTGTGGATCACGAAATGCCCCTTTAACTACCATAGCAATAGGTGAAAACAATTTTGAATACACCGCGCTGCACTACAAGCAAGTTGTACTCATCTCCTGTGTATGACTGCAATCATTGATTGAATACAAATTACCGGTCTTTTCAAAGATACCAATCTTACAGATACGAGTGATCAGCATGATATGGTTCAATGCAGAGGTATACCGTACCGCGTGAACGTACCATGCAGCGCGGTGAATTCAAAAATTGTTTTCACCTAATCGCTATGGTAGTTAATCCGATTTTTATATCACTTCGCCAAGGCTTGTATGCTTGTTGATTATTTTTTGGTGGTGTCACACAAAATATTTTCTACGAAAAATTCTGATTGTCCCTTTAAAAGGTGTAAAAAAATTGAGAATAAAGTATTAATATAATCTTTGGTCATATTTGATCGAAACAATTTCGGTAGATATCTCACGATGACAAACCATGTCGTCACTACTTGGTACAGAAGAGTGCACGGAGAACAAGTTGATTTTATTGCATGTGAATATTATAGGCCTATTTGAAAATATTGTAACAAATTAATCTTAGATCAATAAAATCTTGTTATTCCTGTATCACATTCTTTTATTAGAAGTGAAGACAATTATTTGACTGATGCTGGACATCAATGTTCTTTGCTTCCGTATGATTTGTTACGCTTTCCTAATTATTTTACTAATGTTACAAGCACTGTCTTTATAATGTTTTTTTTTTTACTATATAGTATTTTGTTGGCTTTATGCTAATAGTAGTGTACGGAAAGGGAAAGTATTTGTTATAATTATTCATAAACAGGTTTAAAAAAAACTGACTTGAAACTTATTTCAATTTGTTTAAGCATAGGTTGTGCAAATCATCCTCGGGAGACACGGGACATTAAACTGACGTCACCCACAAAAAACGCCTTCGTTATACAAGGAATCAGCAGTTATACAATGTTATATATCGCGGATTTGAACTTGTCTGGTGTTGAACTAGAAATATCTCACTTGACTCATAAATAGCGTCCGCGGTGGTTTTTTTTTTGTTGTATTCACTGGGACCTACTTATTCAGATTCTGTCGGATGGCGCCGTAGCACCCTTAAGCATTTTGAAATAAATTACCCCTAAGGATTATACAGGGCAAAAAATACCAATATTGCTTCACGGTAAATTATATTAAGTTATTCGTCTAATGAACGGCTCTTTTCAGAGCCACCAAAAACTTTAGACACTAGTAGATAAGCGACATCTGCTTGTTCACTGTTCAGTGAACGGCTCTTTTCAGAGTCATCAGTAGGTAAGAGGTGGCCTACATGTCTCATACTTAGGTATTTTGTCCTGATGAAGTGAGAGCTACTCCTGACGAAAGCTTGTTCGATGGCGAACCCAATGAAAGCTTACTAATTATTCGTCTAGACCAAACGATCACATTGGCGTTAAATGATTCTGAATAAGTAGGTCTTGGAGATATAGAAAACACACAAAAAGACAATGTGTGGACGCTACTTTGGAGTTTTTTTGCTTAGGCGCGAGATTTTACTACACGTTAACTTTCATGCCAGAGATTTTACTCGATACTGCACCTATTTGTAGAGTTGCTGAACATATTGTCTTTTTTTGTGGGTGACGTCACTTTTACGTCTAGCGTATCCCAGAGAAGATTTGTACAACCTGTATATTATAATGCCAAGCCGATATGCATACTTGGTTTCTCTTATGATGCAAGCCAATGATGTACATACTATTTTGTTGAAAATTTCCCTGAATTTAATATCATATATCATAAAATGTTATATAATTATTCAGAATCGCTTGTCGGCATCACGGTATAACAAGTTAAGATACCCTTTCTGAGTACCAACTTAACTGGACAATCCCTGGTGTACAATTATGGTACCCTTTTTTTTTGCTGCTTTGATGATACTCGCGTATCGCGTCCGGCCGAAAAAAAAAACCCTTTAATACTTAAGCGAGATACTCGCGTATCTCTTCCGGCCGTAAAAAAGAAACCGTTTTGGTTTGATTTTTTGTGCTCGGGGTACTATCAAAAAAGTTCTTCCTTGGAAGTCCCATCATAGAATTGGTAATCAGGGTATACTTTTATTATCTTTGGTTCCGTAAAGGAAAATTGCATGCATTGCTTATATTAAGGTTGTGGACGGCACTTGTGTAAAATAATAATGCATTTCAGAATTTGAAGTTTGGGACAGCAAGCTACTGCAACAAATATCGAATGTTTCGATGGTCTATGCTTGAAGAAATAATATAGAAAAGTGCAGAGATTTAGTTGTCTGTTAATTGGTGTTTTTTATTGCAATAAAAATACAGCAATATATATTAAAATCGATTTTCATATATTAATTTGGCTAAATTGCTCAAATTAGAGAATCGTCGTTTTGCATAAACTGTTAATTTTAGGTAACAATTTCATTGAATATAATTATGATGACTAGTTTAATATTTTCTTCTCATTATGTTTTCCTATTCACATTCAAGTTTTCTGGGACGATTACAGTGTCACTTTAAAATGTTTTTCCAAGTCCTTTTTAAAAAAGTTCAACGTCAAGGGTATACATAGGACCATGTGCAAAATATTACGCACTAGACGGTTATCATGATTATAGCAATACGTTTTTAAAATTAGGCAAAACATTTTTATCTTCTGTTTTTGCTCATTAAAGGCTGTGGTAGACGTACACTTGTCATGATATAATGTCATCAGCATGATCATTGTTCGCGGGGTTATATTTCATGTAAATCTATAATCTTTCGCTCTCTTTCTCTATAAATAATATTAATATCAATATCTTTTGTATTGCATAAGAATATTAAACTGTTTTATCTGAATGTAATTGTTTATTTAATAAATTATTTTCAGGTTTTTAAAGCTCTTTAAATATGTGTGTTTATGTGGACTCATTGAAATATAAAAACTTTCTTCTTGTCCCCGATGATGGAAAGCTCCCGGGAATGCTCCTACCAATAGATTGCAAAAGAGGTGTACCTTATTATAATTCAGGCGGTTGGAGAGTGGTATGTAGTATTCCACATTAAACCATTATTAGTTCCGCTTACTTAACAATAATAAAACGAAATATTTTAGATTTAAAATCTAAGATCGACCGGGGTTCGAACCAACAATCTATGGATCCATATACCTCGGATACCACTGTGCTACGAGTCGTTCTACCAGAAAGGCATCTGTTTATCATACTTATTGATTACGGAATAAAGTGCATACACACGATATACTATGGGGTCTTTTTAATCTTTTTATAATAGTCGCAAGTTGGTAGTTTCGAGATGTCGTAGCTGCTGCGTTGGTGTTCTTTCGTTCAAGCCAAAAGTATGTCAGTATGTCCTTTGTGATTGGGACACAATGGGCCATTCACGAATGACATACTACTGGCTTGTACAGGTGCGTGGCAAACAAATAACATCAACTCAGCAGCCAGACTTCGAAGCAGCATTTGACTTCAAAGCAGCATTTGACACCATATGGAGGGAGGCCCTTTGGAAATGTCTGCGATCAGTAGGAGTAGACACCAAACTGGTGAACCTCATGGTCGTGGTAGATGGAAAGATCACCGATTGGTTTGAAGTCCTAGTTGGTGTTAGACAGGGATGTCTTCTCTCACCACTCCTCTTCAATCTATATCTGGAGTTTGTCATGAAGGACATCCAAAATCTAGGCTCATGTGTGCAGATGGGTGACATGTGCATTAACAACATCCGATATGCAGATGACACCACGCTCATGGATATGGACTTTGAGAACCTGCAAATCTCCACTAATGAATTTGAAAAAGCATGCAGCAGCTGGGGGATAAAAAGTAACCCAACAAAATGCAAGATCATGTCTGACGATCCAAGAGATATCATGCTGAACCAAATGCCCATTGACAAAGTAAATAACTTCTTCTTTCTGGGTAGCAGTGTGCCCTCAGTAGAAGAGGATATTAAACGTCGCACAAAGTTGGCAGCCTGGGAACTGAAAAATACCATCTGGTCTAATCATGACATCACCAGATCGCTGAAAGTAAGGATCTACCAGTCGCCCATCCTCCCTATTGCCACCTATGGGTCAGAATCCTGGGCGTTACGTGAATCCGATCGACACAGACTGGATGTTTTTGAAATGCGATGCCTTGGAGTTTCCTTACTTGCCAAAACTTGCAACAACTCCATCAGACAGAGTCTCAACATCACTAGCTCCATCAACGATGTTATCTGGCGGAGACGTTTGAAATAAGCTGGGCATATCTTCTGGATGCCTCAACAATTCCCCACCAAGCCTACATTAATGACTTTAGCAAGAAAAGACCACCAGGTTGTCCACCAACCAGATGGAAGGACCAAATTCAGAGGGACTTGAGAATGACCCCACATGAAGCAAAGACACAAGCAACAGACAGAACTGAATGGAGGAGGTTTACTCGGCAGCGGGCAAAGGGCCACAACGGCCTGTGCAGTTAAGGCAAGTAATGTAAGTCAATTCAGCAGCCAGGATGTCTCGAAAATACCAACTTGCGACTTAATGTTTATTTCGTGGTAGCAGGTCATACTGCAGTTACTGTCCGTTTTCCTATACACAATACACAGTGCTCTTTCCCATTGACGCGTGACCCCTACAAATAGCCCTACGTTAACAGTATGGGGATATGACTAGTTAACGTCGCTGTGTGAAAAATAACCGGCCAATATTAAAAGTACTCTTCTAAAGTTCTAGAAAATATGGTTTTTAACATGTCCTAAATTTTTAGCTAATTTAGATGTTTGGAAATATTCGTACTTTGGTGTTTTAGTTAATGTTATAGGTAATAGTACATTGCCTAGTTAACGTCGCTGTGTGAAAAATAACCGGCCAATATTAAAAGTACTCTTCTAAAATTCTAGACAATATAGTTTTGTAACATGTCCTAAATTTTTAGCTAATTTAGGTGTTTGGAGAGGGTCGTACTTTTGTGTTTTAGGAAGGATATGTAAACGACAGATAACACCAAAAATATGAAGAAATTATTTCCAAACCGTGTTAAGTCAACAATCATTATGTTGCTCATTTTCAAGAATGCTGGTTTACAAAAAGCACGCCATTGTCTCATTTCGTGAACAATGGTACACATACCATTGTTTCCTTTCGTTTCCTTTATAATCGGTTACCCAACTGAAGCTTTAATACAAACTTTATTGCGATATCGCACATGAAAACAGTCACATGTGCACAGCCAGAGAAGATCCGATTTAATCAGTTGAGCTGTTTCAATGAGTGTTATCTTGGTTTAATAGCTTTTAATGGGGTTAAGTCCTGCAAAAGGTCGAGATGAATTCTACTGTAGACATGACTGCATCATGTCACATTTTGGAATCAAGTGAAAGTTCATATTAATTTATATTACCCCAGTGACATTTTGAGCCCCGAGCGTGTTTTGTTTAGGTATTACGAACAAAATATGTTAGTTTAGTGACACTTCTCAAGAAGTCGCATTATACTGTTCTATGCTTCTAGAATCCAAATCGCTGGAGCAATTTAACCAAAAAACTTGGAATAATATAAGACTATTTGGGTGATGGGTCTCAAAGGTAAAACACCATGTGTTATAATCGGACCACCAACATTTAAGTACTCTTGAACAATATGACGGGTTAGTTTTCGCACCGAAACTCGCGATGTTTATTTGAGTATGTCCTATTGGGCTACGATTTTGTTTTCACAAACATGCATAAGAACTTGACATACACAGAAGTATTGTAACATTGCTGAAAAAAAAAAGAATTCGACAAACTGTAAGTTGAACGTTGATCCAATATCCTGTCGATTTCATATTATTAAAAATTATTAGAAATTAACAGCCTTACATCATCTACATGATGTAAGGTTTGTTGATTTCTTCTATCCGAAACATCCGTGTCTTAATTTACAAGACAAAGGTCCTTTAAGGTCTGGGGACTCAGAAGAAAGAAAGACCACTTAAGGTGGCTGTGTACTCTCAGACATGCATGTAGTAAAAGTGCAATAACTTTGTAATTATTCGCGCAAAACATATAAAAGTATACATTTTTATGAAGGCAAGACATCAATAAATCTTAATATAAATACAGATTTGGGGTAAAAACAACAATTTTGAAGAAAATCACAAAAAGTGAGTTTTTGGCAATATTTGTTAGGTACATCATAACAAAGAAACACTCTTTCCAAAATATTTTATTTTGTTTTTAGCTCAATCTTGAGGCTCCATTCCAAAAACGGTTTTTTTATTTTTTGATATTGGCCTTATTTTTTGAGATATTGACCATATAAGGCATCAAAATGAACTTTTAAAATTCAAAAACGCCTATTTGCACAAAATGATGCCCAAAATCGGAAATAGACCAAAATATAAAAAAATGAGAAAACTGTTTCTTGAGTCGATCATGCTTTTTACGATGATCATATTTGCTTACCTATAGATGCTGTATTTATTGAGTTATCGTGTACCTAAATCGTCATTTTACCGAGAAAATGAACATTGAAATAATGGCCGTTGAAGTTTAAAGTGGTCACATTTTGCACTTTCATCGAATCTCACAGGAGAATGCGACAGTTTTCGTTTTGTAACTTATATTACGTGAACATCGGGTAAATCCACAGCCCCTTGAGAAGTTTGAGCGAAATCCATTCATAACTTGATATTTAAATCGGGGAAAGAACTTGAAAAACCCACATTTTATCAGCTAAAACGGAGCCATTTGACCACTAGGTTTTTGTGAAATCAGTGCTTCCGTGGTGTTTCCATAAGATGCGCCGCGCATGCAGATAAGCGTCGCGTATGCGTCGCGTATTTGTGCGTTAACAAATTGCGCGATACGCAACGCGATGAGTTGTTGCGCGGGTGTACCTTGCTGGTACAACAAAGATTTTCTTTCCTTTTCAATTTCAAACACGAGTGGAATAGTGAAATAAAATCCTTAAAATATTGCAGTTGGAGTTTACAAATCTGGATTTTCATTCCTTGTATTTATAAAAAACATAACAAGGTACAAACATATCATAAAAACTCAATTTTGAGAAAGAAACAATGGCTAGAGTACACAGCCAAAGGTATTCGATGACCTTGAATCACAGCAAAACATTGTTTTGTGTGCTTAGTTCATTACGTGCTTAAATGTCATTCATAACCTCATTAATAAACGCGATGTGTGCGATCCACATTTAGTTATTTGTGAAAACGCGAACGCAAATCGAGGTCATTAATATCTCACAATTGACCGAAAAATGCGTAATTGTTCCAATGTCGCACACAATTGACCGGCGTTTGCGTGTTGTTGTGCGTCGAACAAACTGCGCGCGCGCCGACTGCCGTATTTGGATTGCGCGCTACCATATTTGCACAGATTTTGATACGCACTTTTGTTATTGGTCGTCATGTTTTAGCCTGATCGATTTTGGGAAAGGGAAGATGTAACAATCATCTATTTTTATAAACTTTTGAGCAAAATTTTGTGTTATTTTGTAAGGTGTAGTGATTAAAGTAATGGTTATGAATGAGGTTAATAACTTTGCATCGGTAATATGTCGGGCATTGTGAAAAATCTAAACATTTTGCTTTGGACCTCGGAATATCCCTCGGGGCTACGCCCCTCGGGATATTCCTCGGTTCCAAAGGCAAAATGTTTAGATTTTTCACAATGCCCTCCAAATAACCGATGCGCAGTTATTAACCTCTAATTATATCCTTTATGGAGTAACCACGTGACCTTATTATTGCGATTAAATATCTCGAGTCTCCTAAACATTACACCTGCTATTTTCTTTCAAGCACTACTCCCGTGCAGCTTTATTCCGTAACAAATTTCCTGATACGTTGCAGAATTAAATAAACCAATTAAACCATTTGGCGACCAGTCTAAAGGCATTTAGACAATTTGTGAACTTGAGATAATCTGCGTTTCCGCCATTGTAAGCACTGAAAAACGCGCATGTCACATCGGTGACACCTACCATCCAATTGATTGGCCTCGATATATGCGAAGAACACTGCCATCTGGTACGTAATGTCAAATCGACATGATATGATATTGAACGAATATTCAACTTACAGTTTGCCGAATTCATTTTTTTAAGCGATGTTGCAAATACTTTTGAGTAATGTCTGTATAGACGAATCTAAATATCAATACCTCAATAGCCGCCATAGCTGCGTCCCCCCTTAGGTCTATTCCACCTAAAATATGAAATGATACTGCATTCTATCACCAATATTACACGTAGACAAAAGAATGATGAAAGTTTACAACACAATACAATTCAACATCGATTTTTAAGGGGATTTAATCCACCCAATTGGGCAGTAACAACACCAGTTTTGTGCAGACGGGACCCAGTAATGGCCGACTGAATTCTGACCATCAGTTGGCTCGTTGGATTCGTCTATATTAAACACCATGCACTTGAAGAGTAGAATGAACCTAACAATATATACGTCGTACCATTAGAACTCGGAATTAACCTAACAACGTCACAAATACGATTAGAAGTGTAGAATAAAACTAATAATACCATTTGAGTAGAAAAATATAACAATACCACAAATATACACATATGAGTAGAATGGACCTAACAAGGCCACACGTATAGGCCTACCATGAGAATTAGAGTAGAATGAACCTAACTGTCCAACACCACACATAATATGGAGTTAACGATTTATTTCCCCTTCTATCATGTTCATTTTCAGGTTAACGATGACTGGAAGTATGTATCTATAGTTCTCGACCGAATACTTTTAATCATTTACATTTGCGCAGTAATAGCTGGTACTACGGCCATCTTCTTTAAAGCTCCATTAGCTATTGAATTCTTCAGGCAGATATTTTATTCTGGTGTATACTTAGATGGACAAGAGAATGCCATTTTACCTTCGTAGATTAAGTCATCAACCATCGTTAATATGTTCCACAGTCAGATTCTCTCAAATGGGGTACCGCATAGCCAAGCTACTTCATTTGGTACTCCGTCCTTTAATTTGTGGTATATCTTGAATGGTTTTCCATGTGGTATCTTTATACATAGCGTTCCTGTTTAAGCCACAAACCATTTTAATACTTTTTTCATGAGGTATCTTCTGGAACAGCCTGGCTGCTTTATTTTTCAAATAAGCGAAATCGGCATTACAAATATACCATGCTTATTATGTGGGACAGGGTTTGCAAATGTTAGTAAAAGTTACACTCTGGTCTATCGGAAAATTTGGCTTTTAAGCCTCCAAAATTTTGTTTAAATTGATTTACTAAAATTTTAAAAACAACCAAAAATGAAGGAATTACACGACAGAAAAATGAATCTGCTGTTTTATGGTGTGCCGCAAAATCCCGGAGAGACAGTAGAGGAGCTGGGAGATAAGATGAGAGATATATTCCGAACTGACTTCGGTGTATCGGAAGAACAGATTGATTACATCTACTTTGCTGCGGTACATAGGATACCACGAAAGCATGGGGAAGGTGAAGATAACCGAAGTCATCAACCTGATCCTGTGATCATCCGTTTCGGGTCTATGTTCGACAGGGATCTTGCTTCAACAGCGAATCAGGCCCTTTTTTAAGGATAGGAAACCTGTTATGGCTTACACAGATCTTCCAAGAAGTATGAAGCAAGACAGAGGTAAACTGGTCCAACATGGAAAGACTTTACGTCGAGAAGGAAATCTTACACGTATACGAACCATCGGACTGGATGTGATACTGGAATATAAGGGCAAGGGAAATAGAAGAGGAGATTGGAAGCGATTTATTCCTGATAACTAAATGAAGAAAACTTTCAAACTTAGGTTTCAGCTCAATATAAGACTTTTCTACACAGGGCAGTTGAAACTCAGTCATGTGAATATAATGGTTTAAACTTGTGAACAATTTACTTCATATACTCCTATATGATGTCTGCGATATGAATTATTGCATTGATGTGCTTTTGGTTTCTTATTTTGATGTCATATTTGCTATAATATAAAGTTATGTAAACGCAAAAGCTACCCATGTAATCATATTGTTTTTTTTGAAGCTTTTTAATGAGGTTTTGAATAGATAATTTTGGGAATATGCATGCGTGCCTACAGATTTAAAAAAAAAAACGAAAAAAGGGGATACAAGAAATTGAAGATGATCAAAACGTTTTTCTCACATTTTGATGCAATTTGATATGTATGAATATTAGATGTTTACATGTAATGCTTTATTAACAGTCGCTTATAGCTATTATATAAAGTTATGTAAACGCAAAAGCTACCCATGTAATTATGTTGTTTTTTGAAGCTCTTTTAATGAAGTTTTGAATATATAATTATTGGGTTTATGCATGCGTGCCTATAGAGGATTTAAAAAAAAAAAGGAAAAGAAGGGATAAAAAAAAAATTGGGGATGATCAAAAACGTTTTTCTCATATTTTGATGCAATTTGATATGCATGAATTAGATGTTTACATGAAATGCTTTATTAACAGTCGCTGATAGCTATAATATGAAGTTATGTAAGCGTAAAAGCTACCCATGTAATCATATTGTTTTTGAAGCTCTTTTAATGATGTTTTGAATATATAATTTTTGGGTATATGCATGCGTGCCTACAGAGGATTTTAAAAAAAGAAAAGGAAAAAAAGGGGATACAAAAAATTGAAGATGATCAAAAACGTTTTCTCATATTTTGATGCAATCTTGATATGCATGAATTAGATGTTTACATGTAATACTTTATTAACAGTCGCTTATAGCGACAATTTTTAATGTACGCTCATTTTGACGGTCAGACTTTCCTTGATAATTGTCAGTTGATTTTGGGTTCCATTTGTATTTTGACATTGTCTCTTTTCCTTTTTATTTATTTATTTATTTATTTATTTTTCTCTGGTATCAGAAAGCGACAGCTTATTTTATATGAAATGTACTATGCGCAGTTTTGGCTTCTTATACATGATCAGTCTAAATTAAATAAATGTTTTGCATATGGATAGCTCAGTTAAAATATGTTCTGTAAATTGCAGGGGATTGAATGATAAAGTCAAGAGACGTGATGTTTTTAATTATCTAAGGAAAAAGAAATTTTCGATATATTGTCTTCAGGATATACATTGGGACCAAAAATTTGAAAATATGGTCAGGTCTGAATGGGGTTATGAGATTTATATAGCGGGTCACACTACGAACTCAAGAGGTGTGGCAGTTCTGATGAACAATAATTTTGATTTTAAGGTGCGGAATATACAGCGTGATCATGTTGGAAATTGGATTGTGCTCGATATTACTTTGTTATCAATAGATATTACTTTATGTTGTTTATATGGGCCAAATGATGATCAGCCATATTTCTATAGTCGTGTAAAAGAGGTTGTGGAATCTTTTGGAAACCCTTACTCTATTATATGCGGAGACTTTAATTTAGTCCAGAATCAAGAAATGGATACTTTCAATTATGTAAATATTAATAACCCGAAAGCAAAAGAAATGGTTCTTAATATAAAAGAAGACATGGAAATATGCGATCCATGGAGAGTTCTGAATCCAAATATTAGACGTTTTACTTGGAGAAAAAATAATCCAATAAAACAAGCCAGATTAGATTTCTTTTTAATTTCCTCTGAATTGCTAAATTTGATCGATTTTGCTGATATAACACCTGGTTACAGAACTGACCATTCTATGGTGATCATTGGCCTAAGTAAAGGTAATAATATTAACAATGGTCGGGGATCTTGGAAATTGAATAATGAATTGCTTAAAGAAGAGGAATATGTAAATATTGTTAAAGATTCGATTACTAAGGTGAAGAAAATATATGCGGCCTCTCCTTATGATAGAGAATATATAAATGATATTAATCCGTTGACGTTAGTTCTTACTATCGATGACCAGCTGTTCTTCGAAACATTATTATTGGAAATTAGAGGTGCTACTTTGGCATTTTCATCCAAAAGAAAGAAAGACTTAGATAAAACAGAAGAAACACTTGACAATTTGATACAACATCTGGAGAAGATATGTGCAGAAACGGCTTTAAATAACCAAAACGTCGATTCAGTAATGAGGGAACTTAATGCCGCTAAACAAGAGCTTGAAGAGCTGCGTACTAGAAAAATTAAAGGTTGTTTTGTTCGATCAAAAGCTAAATGGATAGAAGAAGAGGAGAAACCGTCCAAATATTTTCTTAACCTTGAAAAAAGAAACTTTGTAAATAAACAAATATGTAAAATTACTAAGAAAGATAACACAGAGGCAACATCTCAGGAGGAGATTGAAAAAGAAATTTTGTTATTTTACAAAACTTTGTACAAAGAAAAGGAAGAAAAAAACAATGTCAATATTGATGATCTAAATTTATGTTTCAACAAACTAACGCAAATGCAGTCAAATAATTTAGAAGGTGAGCTGGATTTGTCTGAGCTCTCAATTGCTTTGAAAAATATGAAAAATAACAAAACTCCTGGCCCAGATGGTTTTACAGTAGAATTTTATAAAATGTTTTGGGACGACATTTCCATTTTTCTTCTTCGGTCGTTAAATGAAGGTTTTAGGAAAGGTTCTCTTACAAAAGAACAAAAAATTGGTCATGTTACTCTTCTACCAAAGGGGGATAAACCTCGTCATTTCCTAAAGAACTGGAGGCCTATATCACTCTTAAATGTTTCCTATAAGTAAGCATCTGCTTGTATTGCTAACCGCGTAAAATCAGTTTTAAACCATCTAATTTCGGAAGACCAGTCTGGTTTTGTTCCAAACAGATTTATAGGCGAAAATATTCGCCTTCTCTATGACTTGTTAAATTATACAGATATTCATAAAATACCTGGTCTGCTATTACTCATAGATTTTGAAAAAGCATTTGACACGGTATCACATGATTTTATATTTAAAACTCTAAAAGCTTTTAATTTTGGGACAGATATTTGTAGATGGTTTTAAACCCTATATAAGAATGCTTCTTCCTCAGTAATAATAAATGGGAATATTTCAAAACCGTTTCAAATTCAGCGTAGTTGTAGACAGGGCGATCCGCTTTCGCCATATATTTTTGTTTTATGTGCGGAAATTTTAGCTTTAATGATAAAAGAAAATAAGAATATAAAAGGAATAAAAGTAAATGACATGGATTTTAAAATTACACAATACGCAGACGACACAACCTTGATATTAGATGGCACAGAAAAGTCGCTAAAAAGCGCATTTGATACTTTGAATATTTTTCGTGAAATATCTGGTTTGAAAATTAATACTGATAAAACAGTGGCAGTATGGATAGGATCATATAAAAATAGAATCACAAAAATGTGTGAAAATAAAAAACTAACTTGGAATTTTGAGGGCAATTTTGATTTTTTAGGAATTTCTTTCAATACTGATTTGGTGCAGATGGTTAAACAGAACTATGAAAAATCACTTGTACTGATGAAAAGATGATTTCCAATTGGAAAAAAAGGAATCTTACTGTATTGGGTCGAGTTGTAGTGGTAAAATCTTTGGTTCTTCCCAAGATCAGTTATATTGCGCAGATGCTTCCAAATCCGAGCAAAGATTTTATCAAAACAGTTAATGACATCATTTTTAAATATGTTTGGAATGGGAAGCCGGACAAAATAAAAAGATCTCAGTTTGTACAAGATTATGAGAATGGAGCACTGAAAACAAAAACTCGTATTATGTAAGCTGAACTAAGCTTTTGTTTAGTAGGAACACTAGTTTCCCCTGGTAAACTAGTTTTTAATGTCGTACTAAACGTCCATCTAGTATGCTTGGCTAGTACAGCATGCAGTGAGGGAAATTGTTAGTACGGACATGCCGAACTATGCCAAATTATGGTACTTTACTAATAAGTGAAAATTAGTTGCACCGCAAAAGTTGGTCCAACTAACTTTTCTGGCTTTACGAATTGGTAGAACGAATCATGGTTGTGGACCGTACCAAGGGTTGTACTAAAGTTGAATTTACCGCCCTTTTGATCACATGACATGACTCTTATGACAAATTAAGCTAGTAGAGCTAGTCTCTACTAGCTTATAGACGACATTTCACACATGCAGTTGTAGACATAGCACATCTAGCGTCTTGAGATGGACATTTTAGCCCCGATTCTAGCCCGTTAGAAATGGTCGAAGAAATGGAAAGGTATGTTTTATTGACATTTTTCCCAAGCTTGTTTTTGAATAACTTACAAACCGTTAGAATTTGAAATGAGATTGTAAATCGGAACACAAATGTCATGATCATGGACCGTGGGTTTGTGCATGCATGGTTGAGGCTGCCATGGCTGCCGAATTCGTGGAAACCTTCATCATGCCGTGTGTAGTAGAAAACAGGGCTCAGAAAACGGGGCCAAATCTGTTTTTCAAATTCTAACCATGCTAAAACGGTTTGTAAGTTATTAAAAAATACAAGGTTGGGAAAAAAAGGTCAATAAAACGTAAGTTTCCATATCTTCGACCACTTCTACCGGGCTAGAATTGGGCTAGTTCCACAGACTAGTTCAGTCAGCTGAACTAGTCGAACATTAGTACAGAATGCCCTATTAAAAAAAATAGTCGTACTTGACATCGTTTTTGATAGTAGAGCCCATTAGTAGAACACCCCAATATATTAGTAGAGTCCTAGTAAGCTCTAGTAGGTCTAGTTGAACTAATTTATTATATTAGTAGGTCAAGGTTGAACTAGTATTTTGATAGTTAAGTCCCTAGTGTATCCTGACCTACTAACATATAGTTTAGTCCAGTCCAGCCGTATTAGTTACAGGTTAGTCGTACTTGACATTGTTTTAACTAACTTTTCCTTAGTTAGTCACCCCAAGTTTCGTTTTCAGTGAGGAGTTAAAATGCCAGATGTCGAATCTCATATAAATGCACTAAAAATAAATTGGGTACGCAGGGTTATTCAAGGTGACAAAAAATGGATAAAATTGTCAAATTTATGTTTGAATGTGAAGACTAACGATATTTGCTGTATAGGTCTACTCCGATTTAATGCAATGAAAAATAAGGTAGACAATAAGTTCTGGTATGACGTATTTTTTTCTTGGTCCTCATTGATAAATATTGTTAATTATGGTGAATTAGATTTCAATCGTATTGCAAAGCAGTACCTGTGGTGGAATGATAAAATCAAAATTGGGGGTAATTCAATTCATTATGTTCATTGGAAGGAAAAGGGGGTTCTCTTTATAAATGATTTACTGTCAGAAAATGGGACTTTTATGTCAAAAGATGATTTTGAAGAAATGTATAAGGTGAAAACAAACTTCCTTGAATACAATGGTATTATAAGAGCAATTCAGACAAATTTCAATATTAGCAAGTTAAAAGGGACAAAATTAGTTTCACCTTTTAGATCTAGTAATATGGACTTATTGTTCAAATATCGTAAAGGTTGTAAGTTATTCTATGATGTCTTTGTAGGGGCTAAGAGAATGAAACAATCGGGTAATAAGTGGAAAATAGATGTTGGTATAGAAAATGAGGAGTGGAAACAATTATGTCTTTTAAATTTCAAGTTTTCTGTTGATTCGAAGTATAGATGGTTCCAATATAGAATTAACCAAAGGATTTTAGGAACAAATAGTCTGTTGCTGAAATTTAATGTAAGGGAGGATGATTTATGTACATTTTGTAAGGGTAATCCGGAAACAATTAAGCATCTTTTTGTAAATTGTCAGGTCTCCCAAATATTTTGGAATACCATTAAATTATGGATAAAAGAACAAACTAATGTGGAATTGGAAATGTCTACTTTGACAATTCTATTTGGTTCTAAATTTGATTTGACTTTAACCCTTATAATGACAATGGCAAAATTCCATATCTATAGAGCAAAGATGATGGAACAATACCCAGATTTAAAAGCTTTTAAACAAGAAATTAAACATTATTATAATATCCTGAAATATCAAGCAGCATGTAATTTAGAGCTTAACAAGTTTTCGAAAAAATGGCAACTATGGCGAAGTCTCTGCACTGGTTAATTGGTTAAATAAAAATCCTTTGTTAATCTTTTTTGTTAATTATTTAAGTAAAATATGTGTAATAATTATAGTATATGTATAACTATACAATGTATAATAATATATGACAATTATAGTATTTGCTGTTAGGAAAGTTTTGTGAAGGGTCCGGTGGTTATGTTTTGTATGTTTTCTTCCCCCACCGAACTCAAGTACAGGGAATAAACCATAGACAGTAACACCATGGCTGTCAAAAAAAAAAAAAAAAAAAAATGTTTTAATCTCATAAATAAAATATATTTTTAATAAACAACATTATTACAATAAATAGATGAAAAATAATATTCAACTGTACCAAAACTGTCCCACAGTGCATTGCGATTTTGTAATCGCCGAAATCGCCCATTCGCTTGTAAAGATATCTAAATTACATGACGTTACTGTCATCTTATCTCTTTCTTCCATGGATATCTTGAAAACATGATCACGATTTCAAAGAAAAATTAAAACTTTGTGTCATCGAACACATTATACATAACGGTAAACGGAAAGGAAGACTTTGGTGCCTGATACGCTCTGTATGGTACTGTAACTGATTTTGAAATATTATTTTATTACTCGACATCTATAGTATAATACTGTTGTAGCACATTTAATTTTTAAATCCATTTATCTGGTCGACGTAAGTTAATAATACATTATGACCAACATGGCAGATAGCATATGGCTACGATGGCCTATTTAAGGTATTTGGTCACATACCGGAAATGACCCCTAAATGACCTTTGACCGCAATTCTGTGTACAACTTTTAGACACTGGCTATAGACGATGCATGTGTGCAAGTGACCTCACGCTGCTAATATGAGGAAGGAGAAGCATTTTTAGTGAAAAACACGTTTTCGGCCATAATGACCTTGACATGACCTTTGCGCCAGCCATTTTCACGTGACATTAGGGGCACCCCCAATGGTCCTATATTAACCAAATTTGGTCAAAATTGACAAAGGCATATGGTTACGATGGCTCATTATACGATTGATAGAAGAAAGAATCTGACAGAATAAGGACCTTAGCCAAACGCTATTTGGCTTAGGTAACAAGCTTAATAAAAGTCCGGGCGGACACACACTTGAGTCTTGTTGGGACCAGATACAAGCACATTGCTCAAGCCAAAACTTAAAAGGTCCCATTTTTATATCACCTGATGACATTGTGCCAAAAACTTTCTGCACCTGTAAAATATTCACAGCATTCCATTTGAGTGCAATTTTTAACCAATGCATTTGTTCCCGGGTATATATTTTTTGATACCAAATTGATCATCAACACAGATTATGATCATACAAGATCATCTTTTTGGACACCTTGTAATATCACAGGATGACAAACATGACGCCCTCCATAAATAGCATGATGTAACCCCCGGGATATAACCACGAATCACAATTGTTCCATTTATAGTTAGGTCAAACGTCATCACAAATAGCGAAGTTCAATGTGGAAAAAGACACTATCTACATTTTGAATGAATATGAGGCTGATATCAGGGATCATGGTCCAATCGTGATGGAACAATCCAGTATATACCAGTTATAGCGTCGGTATTTTGTCGACTTTAGCGGGCAAATACGAACATGGCGAATAAACATCTAAACGATGAATTTCAATCAGAGGAGAAGATGGATGGAGAAGATGATGAAGAAAGCTGTCCGCCAGCAAAGAAACCAAGGGTATCCAAAGGAACCGGGGATGGACCTGACAAAAGTGAGCTTGCTATTGTTGCCAAAAGCCATTTGAAATTCGTGTCAGTTTGGTATCTAGGCTTACTGCAGCAAGAGTCCCATTCTTTTGTAACTCTAATATAAAATACATAGCCATAATGTACGATTGCCATCAAATTTTAATGACTCTGGACTCCAGAGTCTAACCACTTAAAATTGGCTTGACCGGTAATCGAGCGACCAGGGTTCATTTCAATCCCTGCTGAGTCCTGATTATTTCTCTCTCAAAATTTTCATACCGTAGAAACCCGTCTATAAGGAATAGAAGCGACTGTGATGATAGCATATTTCACGCTAGCGCCCTCCACAATATTATATCATTATGGAATTTGAGCAAATCATTTACCGACACAAGCAGGTATACAATGTATTATTTTATCTTTATTTCGCATCTCACGAGCATAGCTCACTTGGCAAGGCATAAGACTTTGGTTCTTTAGATCGGAAGATGGTGAGTTCGAGCCTCATCACGGTCACACAAACTTTTATAAACAAAATATTGTTCAAACTTTTTATTTATATTTTCTTGCATTTTCTAAAGACTCCTTTCGTGATCATTTTTTTTTCATATTTAGTTTAATTTATTCTATTGTTTTTCTTTTATTGTTTCTTTTCTTTGTCTTTTTTTCTTGTTTAATTTTCTTTTTTCTTTATTTTTCTTTGATTCATATAATATTGGCAGGATAAGGAGAGGAGGGAACTAAAGACCCATTCAGTGATTTGCTCATCCGGACGATCGTAAAATCATCAAAATTCACCTTTGTCATTGTCATAGATGTGGTAACATAGCCTGCTAGTGGTTCAGCAGAAAACCGTGTGACACATAATATACATTTGGCTACATTTTATTATACGATAAATACGAATTTATTAAACATGGTAACAAATATTCTCTAGCAGATCGGTTATACGATGGAACTGGTAGGTATAGGCCTATTATAAATTCGGGATATTAAATATCTTCCTGACGAGACAGATCTGCGCATGTGGTCAAAGACGATTCCTTACTAGCCACAGACCGTCCGCTGGAATTAGTTGAATCGCTATGGCTGTTGGTCGGACCTCTCATCTCTCCACATCGATTGTGACCTATCCCCGACATTGCCCTTATGAACTCACATCCTCCTGTTTTATTCCAATACGCTGGCGAAGTTACGTAATAATCGGATTAGCTACCATAGCAATAGGTGAAAACAATTTTTGAATATACCGCGTTATACCAGGGAGGTATATAAATAAATGGAGAATAATCACCAGAATTCTAATCTCTTAAGTGGAGATTATCCGATTACCTCTATTCATTGAGTCACCAAACTTGAATGACTAGCCACTTCAGCCAAGCTATTGATCTCCACGATGGTTATGAGACTCTACCATGGTTCATTGATCGTCACTCCCAAAATTTCCTCATAGGAATTGACCCTACATTGACCCGTACCGGAAGGCTTGTAAAAGAGACTGTATAATGACGTCAGCTAGTCAATTAGCTGTTCAAAGTCGCCAGTTTTGATAGCTTATAGTTTCAATGTATGATTGTGCGAAAACCCGATGAAATTTGGATGTTCTGTTCTCAAGTTATGAAACTGTTTTCAACACTAGTTGTGCCGTAACTTGACAAATATACTTAGTTTTCATGTTCATATATTAAGCTTTTAAGGGGGTCTGAGGGAGTTCAAATATAGTGCAAATGAAAGCAAAACGTTTTTACCTTCCGATTGTGAAAAATTATGTTGGGCCAATTTGGGCCAATTGAGTTAAGAGCGAGTAAAATTTACCGGAAGTACTTCGAATTCAGCTAAAATCTTTTCATCATCATTAAACTTCTCATTTTATAATAAATAATTATCAGTATTTAGGCCTAAATGATTATTAATATTATTAGGGGCTATCATTTTCTTTGGAGGGGGGTTCCAAATAGGCCTATACGGGGGGGGGGTCATAACTTTTGGAAAGAAAAATAGGGGTCATAGCCTAATTTAATTTTTCAAGAATCATGACCAAAATGTAGGGGGTCACAATATGACCACAGATATAGGCCTACAGATAGGGTGTTTATTTTATTCAAAAGACTGATTTCAATGCATTTTTTGGCGAAAATGACATTTTGATATTAAATTCTCTGAAACATGAGCACTTTCCAATAAACATTATAAGTAACTGCATTTTGCACCCCATTGAAATAAATGACCAGTGAAACAGACTTAACAATGTAATCAGCTTAGCATAATCAATATCCCTGAAATTGCCTATTCAACAATAATTGGTCATAACCAACGTAGTACAAAAGATGCTTGGCTAGATCATTCTCCATTTATTTATATACCTCCATGCTGATACGTTCAGGCGGTACCTCTTCATTGAACCATATCATGCTGCACCTGTAAGATCTTTGAAAAGACCAGTATTGTATTCAATCTATGATTGCAGACATACACAGTACAGGTGATGAGTGTAACCTGCTTGTAGCGCAGCGCGATATGTTCAAAATTGTTTTCACCTATTGCTATGGTAATTAATCCGATTAATTACGCAACTTCACCAGCGTATAATGGCCGAATAAATTCTGACCATCACTTGGCTTGTTGGATTCGTCTATACTACAATTCGCTGTCGAAGTGACGTAATAATCGCAATAACTACCATCAAGCAGATTGCACTAATCACCCGCGTATGTCACCAAACATAGATTGAATACCACTCTTTTCATAAATACTAATCTTACATGGCGAGTGATTAGCATTTCTTTGACAACTATGGTTTAATGCATAGGTGCCACGTGAACGATGAAGTGCAGGGCTATATATTCGAAATTGTATTCATCAAATGCTATGGTAGTTAATCCGATTAATTACGTCACATCGACAGCGAATAGCCTATAGTATGGGTTCAAGTGGAACAAAAAATAGTGTATGTCCATTGCTAGCTATGGTAATTAAAGGCCCTTTCAGTGATTTCACAGGAACATTAAAAAAATGGAAATTTGTCAGAGTTGCTTAGAAATAAAGAATAAGTCTACAGAATTTCATTAAACCACTTTTCCCCTGAATACATCGACAAATTAGTCAAAAAACAGAAGTTTTAGAAAGGGTTTCTACTTCAACTCTGAGAAAATCGAGATTTTCGTACAGTGCGCCACCAATCGACTGGAAAAACTTCCTAGTCCAGTGTTTCTAACACGGGGAAGTAGAGTCTAAATTGATTTAAAACAGACGCTTTTAAGCTACAATTTTGTAGTAGAAAACAAAATAAGCAATTAAAGGTCACCGAGGCAAACTAACGGTCAATTCAAATATGAAAAACAGTTAAAATTGTGTATTTTGTTTAAAATAGTAGCTACTGATGTAATAAGTAGTAGAAACAATACGCAACGCGTGTTGGTACGTGGAGAGTGAGCTTCTTTCGATCTCGAGTCGGACTTTTGTACTGTCCAGAATCATGCAAATGCTTTATTTTGTCTAAAATACACGGCTTTCGACCGAACCACTAGTAGGCTATGTTAGCACATCTATGCCAATTACAAAGGTACCAAAATCTGAATTTTGATGATTTTTACGATCGTCCGGATGAGCAAATCACTGAATGGGCCTTTAATCATGTTAGTGTTTACATCACTACTTCGGTGAAGACAAGAGAAGTGTGCCTTCTCTACCAACGCCTGTGATATAACAGGTGCAAGCGAAACAAAATTGAATGACCAGAATAGTTTCCTTTGTCAGATGAATTGATTGAAGTTTTGACGACACTCTATTCTTGATGGGACAATAGATTCAAATATGGAATAATTATTATTCCTCATCTATTTTTTTTATTGAAAAACTGCAATTGTGGCAACAGAACAATATTTATTTTGATTTCATTTCAAGTAGAAACAAAATCGTGCTTAAGCCAAAAACGCACCCTACCTCAAGAATTGGGATGGCACAAAGGTGCAACATAGGTTTTTATTGCAAAGACGAGGACAGACAAGTAGTTACAACACATCTGTCTAACCGTGGGTTTCGCTATTATTTAGAATAAATGCTTTTACTAGTTTCTATAAAACCACAAAATTACTAAAAAGAACTATACAAAAACTAAAAAAAAAAATATTAAAAAAAACGCACCTAAAATTAAAAGTAGAAAGGTAGATTTGAAGAAAGATAAAAAGAACATGTCAAAAAGTTAAAATTAAACGAGAATGAAAAAAAGCGGAACAGGTGCCCGGACCATGCTCTCTTCAGCATGTCTTCAGTTCCAAAGTCTGACGCTCTATCAATTTAGCTATACGATCCTGATATACGAAACAGCGTTATTATGTCAATACAATTGATTGGTGTTACAACATACTTAGATGGAATGCATAGCTACCCAGTGCCAGTATATATTTGCTCAAACTCCAAATACAACAAGCAACCAATTTTATTGAGGGCGTTTCTTAGGTATATCCTTGTAGACGGGGTTTTACGGTATGTTAGTTTGCTCAAGCTCCAAACACGTCATTTAAATCATAATTTCTCGGGCTCGTATCGTTTATTTTCGACCCTCACATAATTTATATCAATTTGTGTCTCGCATTGTCTTACGCTCTGCTAGGGTGACGCATATAGACCGCCTCCTTCTTCATTATTTACATTTTAATGTTGTTAGTCTTTACTCAATATGCTGAAATAATAACTGTCAGGAAAAGTTTCATGTCCAGTTCAAGCCATAACAAGAAGGCAAAGTGAAAGTTTAACGTGGAGTTCTGTGCCTATGGGTCAATTAAGATTCGACAAGCACAACAAATTTGGCCGATTCTATTTAGGTGCAAGTTGGGACATGTGTAAACATTACAAATATGAAAACAAATCAGGTTTAAAAAAAATCATATTATAAGATCGTGCATTATGGCTTTACTACTAATATAATAAGACCCCGGGGGGCACTTCCATGACAGATATGCATCATGTGCCTCGGGATAGACCCCCTTTTTCTACCTTTTCCTACCGATTACCCAATGACCCCTTTAAAAAATTCACGTGCTCAATGACCCCTTTTTCTATTTCCTGCTATACCCAATGACCCCCTTTTAATTCCCAAATTTAGGTGGTATTTGTGTTCTCCTCCAGAAATAATGAGATTTTTCTCATTTCCAAGGTGGCCAAGTTGTTTTTACGCAGTTTGGCACTTATTTATGTGTACTTAATGATACTCTTTTGGCAATCCTGTACTCAATGACTCCCATTTTACTTTTTGTTACCCCAATGACCATCCTTTTTTCAAAGTTTCATACCGAATGACACCATTTTTATTCAGGTTGTGTACTGAATGACCCCATATTTTTGTAATTGTACATATGACCTGAATGCCCCCTACTTTTAACATGGCCGAGGCACATCCCTGCCATTTCAGATAGGGAGTGCCCCCCGGGAATAAGACACTGATATTTTGACTTCTAAGATTTGTACAATGGCGGTACACCAGTACCAGTGGGGTCTTAGGTTTGTACTAGGTGGTCTTAGGTTTGTAACAGGGTGTCTTGGGTTGAGGGTCTTAGTTTTGTACTATAGGGTCTTAGGTTTGTACTATAGGGTTATGCTTGTACCAGAGGGTATCAGGTACGCAGGGCCTACTAGATGGTCTTAGGTTTGTACTAGGTGGTCTTAGATTTGTACTAGAGGGTCTTAGGTCTGTACTCGAAGGATGTAGGGGTGTACCAGGGGTTCTTAGATTTGTACTAGAGGGTACTTGATATTAAGTACGGAATATTTTTTTCACGAAGTGCCAAACATAGTCTGAAGGGTCTGCATAAACTGCACGGGTTAAATATTAAGTGGAGTATGATGTCGGCAGTGGTATCAATTATCTTTTAATAGAAAATGTCTCAGGTATACCAGACGGTCTATGTTTGTAGTTTGTAGTTTGTTGGTGGGTCTTAGATTTGTACCAGGGGGTCTTAGGTTTGTATTTTTTTACGACATGCCATAACTGGGCATTAACAACAGAGACAAAAAAAATTAAACTGTTGATGAGGAAGCACCCAGAAAGCAGTTAACCTCCCTGCTGAAGCTGGCCTTTGATCTAATGGCTGGAATTTGGGCAGGAAGAGAATTCAGATTGAGAGATGCAGCAGCAGGAAGTCTATCCTCACTGGATTTGACGAAGGCTATAATGGTGGCATCAGATCTTGTGAGATGTCGTCAATGAAGATGATGAACAGGAGAGGACCTAGTATGGAGCCTTGAGGTACCCCAGCATTGATTCTTTTCAATCCAGACTCTCTCCCATTCAGGACGACTTTCAGTGATCTATCTTTGGGATAGTCCGTCAACCAAGCATGAAGAGTACCTGAAAACCCTAGTGCAGAAAGTTTCTCAAACAGACCAGAGTGCCACACACGGTCAAAAGCTCTGCTGCTGATGTCAAGGCCGACAACCCGTGCTTCGATCTTCTCTGTTGTTGAGTGAGTTGGCAAGACCTTGAGAGACATATGTCAAAGCATCTGATGTAGAGTGCCTAGCCCTAAAACCAAACTGCCGAGGGGAGATCAGATGATGTTGATCCAGGTGTTTCCACATTTTCTTGCTGACATGCTTCTCCATCACTTTTGACATAATATACAGCAGAGAGATGGGCATGCCGTTTCCAGATTGCGTTCTTGTAGCATAAGATGACATGCACATGTCCACTGGGCTGGCATGTAACCTTTGTCAAAACATAACTGAAAGAGGCAAACAATTGGAGTAGCAAGTTCAGGAGCCGCCATCTTCAGGACAAGAGCAAGAACGTCATCAGGGCCAGAAGCTGTGCTGATATCAAGCGTCAGCAACTTTTTTTAACTTTTTTTTTTTTTTAGACAGCTGTCTTTATTACAAGTTTCTTAATACATAGTACTGTCACTTAATCATAGTCATTTCAAGAGAGTTATAAGAGGATTGAAAAACAAGCAACAAAAATAAGGGAAAAGAGCAACAGAATGAGCGAATAGAACTAACTGCTGATTATTTTGTACTCAAATTGAGTAGAAAACAAAAAACAAACAATCAACAATAAGCTCCACCCGACCCACCCCGCCGACCCCCTCCACCACACATTGAGCATGTTGAGCATATTCTACTTTCTTTACTATGGCTTAAAAATACACAGGAATGAAAAATTATATCATAACATTAATAGTTGCCAGGATTGCCACTCATTATTAAACTTTTGTAACTTTAGGCTACATACTGCTTGGTATTTCAAAACATTATAATAACATTTAAGTTCCCTTTTAAAACATGTAAGTTTGGTCGTTTCTCTGTCATCTTTACTCTATACAAATGAAATTTTGCAATAGTCAAAATCAGTGTTAGAATTAAATCATATTTAGATCCAAAAAGAATTAACTGAGGGGTCATAGCTAGATCTATACTGATCTTGTCTTTTATCCAGTCTTTGAGATCTTCCCAAAAATTTCTAGAAAAAGGGCAATCCACAAAGAGATGCTTGATTGTTTCTGGATTTATCTTACAAAAAGTACATAAGTCATCATCACTTATGTTCATTTTTAACAACAATGTATTTGTGCCTATGATACTCTGATTAATTCTGTATTGAAACCATCTCAGTTTAATATCAGTGGAAAATTTGAAATTTAAGGTACATATTTTTTTCCAATCATCATTCTCCATTCCAAATTCCATTTGCCACTTTGACTTACTCATTGTATTCTTCATCTTTGATTCAATAGAAATATCATAGAACATTTTGCACCCGGTTCGGTGCTTAAAAAGTAGTTCCATATTATACGGCTGAAAAGGGGAGGCTAGTTTGGAGCCTATAGTACCATTGTAATTAAAATTTGACTGAATTGCCCTAATAATACCATTGTACTCTAAGAAATTGGTCTTCACTTTAAAAAATTTGGCTCCGCCTAAGGCAAACAGCAAAATTGTTATTTTGATTGTTTGGTGTGGCCTATTTTTGTTTCTTTCTTTTTCTTGCTATGTTTTTCTCCTTTTAACTATATGGGTCAGCATGCTTTTTAAATGTATGGGCCAGCATGCTTTTTATCCTGACATGTGCATTTTGCACTGTAACAGTCTGGACCAAAGATTTTCAATGGACCCAATCCTGTCCCTTACGGACTAACCTAGGTAAGCAAACAAACAAACAAACAATAGTTTGCAGATTTTCCTCAAATAAGGGGGTACTACACCCATTGCATTTTTTTTGCATTTTTCTTGCATTTTGTGAAGAAATGCTCCACTTTTCACTTCACAACAAAAGCTTCACTTTTGTGATTTTGGTAACTATTTTATATTTATTTGTCCAATCCATCTCAACTAGGCAATCTAAATTGTACTCACCATTTACATCCCAAGGTATTTTAGTATATCCACCTCACACCTTTTTAATATAATCAAGTAAAAGACAAAATATCAAAATTAATGCCTCATTATGATATCACAGACTAGCTCACATATATTCAAAATGGATGCCTAAATTTGACCTGAACCAAGTGACCTATATATAACTTGACCTATGATGACCTATAGCCTTTTTAAATCTCTTTTCCTAACAACACATTATAGAAGGTACATGGTATTAAATTGACTATACATCCATTGTGGAAGAGTTTATTTAATTTATTCAGTGTTATTTAGCATGCATTGCTGAATAAATTTTCTATAGAATATAACAAAGGATTTAATGTATTTTATTCATGTAGTCTACTTGAATAGAATAAATTATGGTTTGTTATGAAACACACATCTGAGTTACTAGGATACAGTAAACAGAAATATATAGGGCTAAAATGATTTACTAAAATGGTTTAAAAGCACTTTGCATGTAGAGATATTTTATAAGTTCAGGCGGTGATGAACATATTTATGTACTTCATAAATTTGCAACAAATAAAAGAATGGTACTGATGAAAATCATGGTATTATACCCCCTTAAAGGGTACAAAATAGGTTAGAATTGGCATCTCAATGATCTTTTGAAAATAGAGGATCTATGAATTTTTATAGATAAATGCTTCAGTAAACAATTTTACAAAGTATGTCAACTATGTTAAAAATATATACTCTACTAATTACATGATTATTTGCATATGTTTTCCTTTTCATCCAGATAAATTGGAAGCTATCCTATCAATATCATTCAACATAGTCCCAAGGCAACCAAAAAGCATTGCTGATGATCAATCTGAAGACAACTGTGAAGATGACTCTGATTCAAACTCTGAAGGCGGCTCTAGTGAAATCTCTGAAAGCACACCTTCAAAATGGCAAGAAATAGTGGACAAAAAATGGACACAAATTGAAGAATTGATGAAGGATATTGGATGTGATCAATGCACACTTCAGGATAAAAGTGTTTCTGAATCTGGTCTTTCATTGACGTTGTCATTGGTCTTTACTGAACTGGAAGGTCTTAATAAATTCAACGCTGCAGCTGGAGGAGTTGAACTACACTCTAGTTATACCAAGCGCAGAAATTTAACATATACTGGATGGCATCGGGGTGTGATTGAACCACCCCGCATCACTAACGTGCTAACTTATAAACAGTTAATGCAAAACAGACTGGAAGCCATCCTTTTCAGTGACAATTCAGAAGATGTACAGACCTGTAGAATAGATATCAATCATAATCATATAGCTAGTTTGAAACAGGCCGTTAAGTTCTTCCAGTGTGGTATGTTTATAAAACAAGTAAATGTGAGGTAGATGTTGGAAAATACACATTTGCAATTTGTTCAGAAGCCAAAATATGTGGCATGTAAAATATATATAAACATTTTTTCACATTAATACATACCTTATATCTCCTCTTTCTTGTCATAGAGCGTACTTTTGTCCCACAGGCAATAAGGTGTGTTTTGTTTGATGCAATATTTTTGTTGTTGTTGAGGAACTGGTTTCAAAATTGCAAAGACCTTACAACAATGTTTCTCTCAAGAATAAGAGTCTTTTAAGACTCCCATTCTTAAAATTAAAAAATACATATAAACACTGATGGCATTTGACCCACTTCATGTTTTGTTACAGAGGGATAGCAAGTGGGGTCAGTTTTGTATCAAAACTATTTACAGGGCCTCATCATCCGATCATTTGGTTTAGTCCCTTAAGGAATGAGCGTTTTGACAGTATTTTTTGTGGGACATGAGAGCACATCAGACATATCGAATTTTATTCTGAATACGTAGAATGTCTTTCTGATATCAAATAATTTTCATTTTTTGAAATTCACGATATAATACAAATTTTATGACAAATTATTAAAATATGATATTTTTCACATTTTTGATATATAACAGTCCTCGAAGTAAATCTGACAAACCTAATGATATATTCTTAAAGTGTATGTAGCTGGGAGGAAAAGCCGACGATCAATTGAAAATTTTGACCTTTCATATTGAAGATATGGATTTTTTCCCAAAAAGACCTAATTTTTTTGTGTTTTGGTGACCAAATTCCATATCTTCAATACGAAAGGTCAAAATTTTCAATTGATCGTCGGCTTTTCATCCCACCTACATACACTTAGATTTATAAAGAGTACTGTTATATATCAAAATGTAAATTTTAATCATTTGCCATAAAATGTGTATTACATTGCTAATTAAAAAAAATCAAAATTATTTGATATCAGAAGGACATTCTTCAGATTCAGAATGCAATTCGATATGTCTGATGTGCTCTAATGTCCCACAATAAATACTGTCCAAACGCTCATACCCCATCCCTTAATAGCAACAGCATATACTTTTGTTTTAGACCTAAAATCAAATTCAAATACTGTCCAAACGTTCATACCCCATCCCTTAATAGCAACAGCATATACTTTTGTTTTTAGACCTAAAATCAAATTCAAATGCACTGTAATAAATTACATACTTTTTGTGTTCATTATACTTAATAGTTGAAAGTCCACTGAGATTACGAGATGATCTTCCAGAAGAAGCCAGACAAGAAGAGATCAACTGGAACATGTTGGCGTTTGCTAAGCAAGACAATTCGCACAAGGTGCAGGAATGTCTTGATCTCGGAGCAGATGTGAACTACTATGGTGGCCCAATTGTAAGGAGTAAATCATTCCTCCCAATTTAAGGATTCATAAAAAGTATAGATTGACCTACCTACAACATACTGTTCTTAGGTTATAGTCAAAAAGGTCAAATCTGGGGGTATTCAGTTTTTTCATTGTATCTCTTTCAAAATTAGTAAATTTTCTAGTTGCAGAGATGCAGGTTTTGGGTAAAAAATGTCTCAAAAAGTGCAAATGTATTCATGACTAAATATCATTTATGTTAGCTTGTTCACACCAAATAATAGTTTATAGAGGGTGTCTGGAAACAAAAGGTGGATTTTATTTTCATCACAGTTTAATATGATGTATACAAAAGTATAAATGGGATTTTAATTGTTACAATACATTATTATTGCTTAATTCAATCAAACATGCTGGTGGTGCTGTCATTTATGTTACCATCATTTATGCTACCATGGTTTGTGTAGTGTACTTTCAACAAATAGAAAACTTATGCTTTGTTTGATAATAAGACACTTCACTCTTGTAAAAGAACCCATAAAAGGATATCTAACCTTGTCGCGAGTAATATTTATATCACATTGTGTACAGAGTTTGAAGTTTGAAGCACCAACATAATAAAAAGAGTACACAATATAATGAATAGATGATATTTTTCCAACACCGAAACAAGTCGGGTATCAATTTTATTCCTTAATATATAGAGTGATCGGTATCATCTTATTATGAGAGATTGGTCAGTATTTTCTTTTCCATGTTATTATTACTTCTTTTTTTTTGAGATCAGGATCTCTGTCATCAGATTTTGTTCTCTCTGTCATTTACATCACCATTTATTTAGGAGTGTATCTAAATAAAATATTGAAAGTGACACATGTCATATAGCAATACAAACATTTCCTGAAGCACTTACTAATTTATCCTTTAAAAAGACTGTAAAAACATGGTTACATAAATGACTTTTTTTATAGTATTATACATAAAATCAAACGTGTCAATAAAAAGAAAACTACCGACTCCTCTTCTTTCATATATTATTAGGACACAGTTTCTACAATGTGTTCCATCTTTTCATGAAAAAATATTCTACATTTCAGGTACTTCCAAATTTTGACCAAACAAATGTACATATACATAGTGTTTTAACAAATTCCATTATTATGATGGATAAGGGTATCTCATGATGATGTAATATACTGCTGTGATCAAGTTAAATTACGGTACCTAAAACTGCCTGCCTTACCTATAGATTGTGTTATATCTAATTGTGTAATTGCTCAAAATATTTCTAAATTGAACACAGAAAAGTGTATGTTTTGCTTAATGTAGCTTTGATCGTAAAAAATGGTATTCTTAATTAGCGGTATTCATGGAAGTAGGGTGAAACTTGTTTAGGCAGAATGTGTCATCAAAAAACCAATCACTAGAGGGTTGTAAATGATTCATTCAAAATCGCATCTTTTAATTACTAATTGTTGTTGTAATCCAAAATTTATCTGCAACAGACACATGAACAGGCAACTGCACTTCACTGGGCTGTTGCCAGGGATCATATTCAAACATGCCAAGTTTTACTGAAGGCACCTGAAGTCAATGTCAACCTTAAGATACACCGGGTAAGTCTATCTGTTTGATAACAAATTAAAAAATATCAAATACTCAAATATGAGTAGGAAACCGCACTTCGTTGAATAAGTTGATTAAAATAACAAATTGGCATTTTTGTTAACAAAATAATATTCCGACCTACACAGTCATATCTTGCTGTTACTGAAGTAAAAAAAAAAATCATGAGGTTAACTAATTTGATGCATTACCTAGGCAATGAAACATCCTAGAGAGGAAACTATTCTTGATATGAATTTGGACACTTTTTTCATCACAATCTGAGCATTTTCACACAGGGCCACTGCTAGAGGGGGGTATGGGGGTGACACTCCCCAATACACAATTTTGTCTGCAAAAATTGACTGTTGTCGTCAAAACCATGTGATTGTTTGCAAATGTAGTCAAAGCTATGTGTGATTGTCGGCAAATTGCAAAAGTCATATAAAATATTAATGTGTTACGAAATTGTGCTGTTATTTTGTTATAGAGCTATTTTTATTGTTATGATACATTTGCAGTAGTTACTAATTAAAAAAAATTAGTCCTATCCCCCCCCCCAACTTTTAAGATTCTTGAGCACCATCATGGCTAAAAACAATTTGGGTCTACAACTCATCAAATATTTCTGTTGGCAAAACATGCTGTACACCCCCGAATCATATTGGTCTAGCAACGCCCTTGTTTTTACATTTTTGACCCCATGGAGTCAAAATTTTGTCCTTTGATATTTTTGGTATCAAGAATAGTGCATCCTAGATTGGTCACTCCATGCATTTTCTGAATTCTTATGATTACAGGAATATATTGGTATACTTTTCAACACTATAGGTTAAATACCACTAATTCTTTTTAACACATTATTTTTTTCAATGGAAAAGTAGTAAATTTCAAGCATGATTTTGTCATACATGGATCGAACTCTCACAGTGAAAAGACAGCATTATCAATTAAGTGTAGAAGTTTGAATCCTCATGTAAATGATCTAAATGACAACACAATTATGCTTACCCGAGTCTTTTCTTGTTTTAAACCACTAAAGTGTAAAGACCCCACATATACAGTGTGTCCTTCTTTTTTGGTATCTGAGAGGAACATGGTAGATGGTAGGGTGTGAAAATCAATGTCCAGCAGATGAATTTAGAAAACCTTTCATCAAAACTGTAAAAAAATGTTAGAAAACATGTCATGTAATGTATTCTTTATTCTAGAATCTTTTAAGATTCCAGAATAAAAATCTTAAAATCCAGTTAAAAAAACATAGCAATATTAAAGAACTACCTACTTGTTATTAATATACATCCATTATTTTTGTAGTCTTTGAAAAACAAACAAAATGTAATTTGTTTTGAATAATTTTTTCACTGAAAATTTGTACAAAGGGGTATTTGATAAATTAAAGAATGAACATGGTTACATTCTAGTTTTGAGTGCTAGGGGCGGGTAATATAACCATATAGATGTATATAGCATATAACTGGTTATTGCTCAACCATCTATCTCAAAACAGGCTGGCCAAACTGGGGGAAAAACTGCCCTATTCTTTGCTGGGAGCAAAGAAGTGTGTGATCTACTTCTAAGTTCAGGAGCAAAAGTAGATGTTACAGATGAGGTAAGTCTAACATATCAGCATCTACAAAGTCAAACCTAGTTTTTATTCAGACCATGATGAGAGCCAACATTGTCCACTCTGAGGTTGTTGTTTTTTTGTTCTGAAAAGAGTCATTATGGTAAGGGCACCGGTCTTGAAGATTAGGTGGTTTTGAAAAGAGTCATTCAAGTGGACTGCCCTTGTTCACCAAGGGTTGAGGGGGGAAGCCTCTGAAAAGAGTCATTATGGTATGACTTGGTGGCTCAAAGAGCAAATCTTCAGTAGGAAAGGGGCAATCCACTTGTACAGATCTTTATATAGAGCCACTGTATCTTCAATTGAAATGGGTAGTGGGTACCTAATACAATCACAAATGAATGAATGTATCAATAAATCAATCAAAGTAATCAAGCAATCAAATAAATCAATCAAACGTTCACCTCCCTGGACTTGCATGGCATACCAAGGGGTCAGCCATGCAAACTCTATGGAACTCCACTGGAGTTCAGATGTTGTTGCTCTGACCACAGACCACATACCCGGCCACATACCCTAGTGATCTGACACATTCCATGAAGCATGGCTTTCAACTGTGTACTGTTTGAATATACATGGTGGAATTAAGGTCTTGTGGCTGTCAAATGGACAGTGTTGCTAGCTACATTTTCATACCAAAATCTCATTTTTGCCAAATTGGAGTGAAGATATTGTTGCACTGAACCCTCAATACATGTTTCCCAAATAAATAGATGGTGGCAAGAAAATCAACAACAAATAAACAAACAAACAAACAAGACTTTTCTGGGACATGTTTACATAGCACATGGAAATTGAAATATTAATGCTAGAATGGGGAAAAATTGGGACAATGTGGCCTAAACCCAGGCCAAAAGAAGATTTATTCCAATTTCTTACTTTTTTTTGTTGATTTACTTTTAAAACATCTTGTTTATTTGTTGTTTTGTTGAAAAGGCTGGATGGACACCACTCCAACATGCAGTGGCTGATGACAAATACTCTGTGGAAGTTGTGAAGTCACTTATCAAAGCCAAATCTGATGTAAACAAAAAATACCCAGTGAGTATATTTTAAAATTTCAATCAAAATGGATTGAAATACCAGGATCATCCCCATTTAGATGGTCCAATTGATTGTTCTCAGGCACTTAGTGCTTATTGTTCTCAGCCTGGATATTACATTTTACAGATTTTAAAAGGTAGATTACCATACATATTTATATTTCCTAGGATGGGCATACTCTATTCACAGTAGGACTTGGATGTGACAAAAGGGAAGGACTAAAAGACAAACTTGAAGCTTTAAAGACTAAGGCAGATATTGAATTGACAGGCAAGGTAAGATAGTAACTATAATTAATTGCAGTAAACCTTTGACGAGCGCATATTTTAAGCATACATCGCATATTTACTGCGTTGGACGCACTTGTCTCTGATTGGCTACTGAGGCGATCTGCTGTTGCAGAGTGGAAATTTATGAATGAACTGTGCGCCGTACGCTTTGTTATCTCCGAATTTGCAACATCACATTAGTCGTGCTTGTCAAAGGTTTACTGCAAAATAGTATATCTGGTGATTTTTAAAGTATTATTTATTTGTTTATTTATTTATTTATTTATTTATTTATTTATTTATTTATTTATTTATTTATTTATTTATTTATTTATTTATTTATTTATTTATTTATTTATATATTTATTTGTTTGTTTGTTTGTTTGTTTGTTTGTTTGTTTGTTTGTCTCAAGACAGCAGAAAAGCACAACAAAGCAAAGAATAGACTCTGCATTGCCCCCACGATCATGAGGAATTATCTAACCTTATGTGTATTAAAATACACATAAGCTTAATAATTATAGCAATATTATAACATTTTCAAACAAAATAGATTAGCATTTCTTTGCCATAAAATGTTAGCTTTTACTGTCAGATATATCCCTTTTATTTTTGAGCGAACTACGGCAAAGCAAAGAAAATTGGAATTTACTACCAGCGCACATGTCGCCAATACGTATCACTCCTTCGGTCATGTTGTGGTACGACCCTTTGTCACCGTCCCGCACGCCGTGACGTACTGTGTGTTATGAACATCGTGTATGCGTTTGACTAATAATTCCATCGTAATAATAAAGCGCTGAATCAGCTTTTAATTCAAAATCACAGATTTTGACAAAATTACAGCACTTAGAGTCTTGATTTTTGCAGGGTATATTGGTTTAATAAAGTACAATTTAATTGTGTAAAAAAAGGAATTTTAAAAATTCAGTGAGGGCGTCTTCCTCAGCAAATGTTATAATATAGCTTTAATTGCAGAAAGCATTTTAAATTATTTATTATCTTCATATAAATCAATAATACAAGAATTATTGGAAAAATGTGTACAAGCCAACCATACAGACTGGACATACAACAGTTGACTTCTGAAGCAAATACATCTCAAACAGATACATCTTTGGATCAAACAGAGGATTGGATTGGAAAACAACATTTTAGCCGCAATTAAATAATTAGAAATCTCCACCCGGAATCTCCAAAAGAATAAACAATGCCAACACAAGCAAACAAAAATGTTGTATCCAGCAAAAGCCGACATCAATGCTTAAACCATTAACTGATATATAGATATTATTAAATCCACCGGTATTTACAACCAAGTAAATAAAGATACTCCAAACATGCAAACAAAGCATTTATAACTCTCGTATAAAAACACAGTAGAAAGGGACGGCAAACTACTGAAAGAGATATTCTGCAGGTTTTAAAGAAACTCTCCATACAAAGCATCCAATAGCCCACTATAAAACACAGTAGAAAGTGGAGACAATCTACTGACAAGATTCTTCAGGTGATGAAGAAACTCCACCACCCTCTATAAAAACACAGTAGAAAGTGGAGACAATCTACTGATGAGATTCTTCAGGTGATGAAGAAACTCCACCGCCCTCTATAAAAGCTCAGTAGAAAGTGGAGACAATCTACTGATGAGATTCTTCAGGTTTTGAAGAAACTCCATACAAAGCAATCATAGCCCACTGTAAAAACGCAGTAGAAAGTGGAATCAATCTACAGACAAGATTCTTCAGGTTTTTAAGAAACTCCACCACACTCTATAAAAACAAGCAGTAGAAAGTGGAGACAATCTACTGACAAGATTCTTCAGGTTGTGAAGAAACTCCATACAAAGCAATCAATAGCCCACTATAAAATGCAGTAGAAAGTGGAGACAATCTGCTGACGAGATTCTTGTTTTGAAGAAACTCTATACAAAACATTCATGGGTGGGATTTGAAGAAACTCCACACAAAGCCTTTATTTTTCATACAAAGCCTTTATTTTGAAGCATAAAGCAGCATAATTAGACATACCATTTTATTGGAGTATATTTGACTATATGGGATTTTTGGTACATCAAGATCGAAGGAACAATTGCAAGTGCATCACTAGGAGAACTATGGACATATCAAAGGAATAACAATATAAGACGAGGGACCTGATTGGCTGCACACCACAAAGGGACAGCTGAATGGGCAGGAAAGCTGGGCTTGTTGCTGTAACAACATAACAACAACCCCAAAATTAAAACTGAATTGACCTGGAGACCAAAACCTTTTAAGTGGACTTGAGACTATGCTCAAATGGGAATATGAAAGGATAAGCCTCTACACTTAGATGTACATGACAGCCTATGGTCCCCTGCTGCTGAGACAATCTAGTTTTTAAAAGATTTGCAACTTTAAAAATATGGAATTTATTTATTTATTATTATTATTTACTTCTTTTTTTTAAATTATTATTTTTGGTATTTTTTAAAATTATTTGTATTTATTTTATTATTCTTATTTTTGTATTTTAAAGATTTTATTATATCATTGTTATTTCATGGGGGGGGTAGTGTATTCGAGCAAGATCCCAGGAGCAGGGTCTTTTACTATATGAATTATATATTTTGTAGGATGGCTTAACGCCTTTACTAGCTGCAGTCTCTGCATTGGATATTGAGATGACAAAACTGCTGCTGCAATTTGGTGCAAACATACATGCCACAGATAAGGTATACTCGATGTCTTTCTACAAATTTCCCCATTTTTATACTTCAATCACTTTCTTCCTTTCGTTCGGTTGCACCGGTGGATCCAGGGGAATAGCAGAGGGGGCGCGCAGTCGCCGTATATCCCTCAAAAATTGTGTAAAACGATACACCAAATGGCTTCAATTGGATCCCAATTTTGCAAAAATTTTCAACTTCTTCAGACATCCCCCTGCGTATGGGTAAATCAGTAGCCATTTGAGCTTCTGCTTTGGACAACCGGCAATTTATGTTTAATGCAATAATAGTGAAAACGTGTCCACTTGTGTCAACTACCCCATCATTTCACACATTTTCGGCTTTGTCAAACTTTAATTTTACACAATAATAGTGTCAAAATGGTCCACCAAATATGGCTTCAATTAGGACTTCATTTTCCAAAAGTTTCTAACTTCTCAGGAGGGGGGCACATCCCCTCAGTCACCCCCCCTGCACCGTGCAAGCCATGCACAACTAGCACTAGGGTGCTAGTCATGTGACATTCTGTAAACCGATCATGCAAAATCACCCTATTTCTGGGTACTAACAGCCGAGAATCTCAGCCCTGCTTCCCTGGTTATACGTTTGCCCAATTCACTGTAGATATAGTGATTTAACATGATTAATTACCATAGCAATAGGTGAAAACAATTTTTGAATATATTGCCCTGCACTGTAACTCTGCATCACACCATTGATTATCAAAGAATATGCATAAAGGCCTGGATCATAATTCTATGAATATTTCACATTATGCAGAGTCCATGTGTGTTTATTTGCACACGTAAGAATTATTGTATTCGAAAAGAGCGGTATTATATTCAATCTATGATTGCACACATACACAGACATGACAGGTGATGAGTGCAGGGCAATATATTTTAAAAAAAATTCACATATCGCTATGGTAATTAATCCTAGTTACATTATTTTTTTTGTGGGTTGGGGGGTAGTGTATTCGAGCAAGATCCCAGGAGCAGGGTCTTTTACTATATGAATTATATATTTTGTAGGATGGCTTAACGCCTTTACTAGCTGCAGTCTCTGCATTGGATATTGAGATGACAAAACTGCTGCTGCAATTTGGTGCAAACATACATGCCACAGATAAGGTATACTCGATGTCTTTCTACAAATTTCCCCATTTTATACTTCAATCACTTTCTTCCTTTCGTTCGGTTGCACCGGTGGATCCAGGGAATAGCAGAGGGCGCGCAGATCGCCAGATATCCCTCAAAAATTGTGTAAAACGATACACCAAATGGCTTCAATTGGATCCCAATTTTGCAAAAATTTTCAACTTCTTCAGACATCCCCCTGCGTATGGGTAAATCAGTAGCCATTTGAGCTTCTGCTTTGGACAACCGGCAATTTATGTTTAATGCAATAATAGTGAAAACGTGTCCGCTTGTGTCAACTACCCCATCATTTCACACATTTTCGGCTTTGTCAAACTTTAATTTTACACAATAATAGTGTCAAAATGGTCCACCAAATATGGCTTCAATTAGGACTTCATTTTCCAAAAGTTTCTAACTTCTCAGGAGGGGGGGGGGGCACATCCCCCTCAGTCACCCCCTGCACCGTGCAAGCCATGCACAACTAGCACTAGGGTGCTAGTCATGTGACATTCTGTAAACCGATCATGCAAAATCACCCTATTTCTGGGTACTAACAGCCGAGAATCTCAGCCCTGCTTCCCTGGTTATACTTTGTTTGCCCAATTCACTGTAGATATAGTGATTTAACATGATTAATTACCATAGCAATAGGTGAAAACAATTTTTGAATATATTGCCCTGCACTGTAACTCTGCATCACACCATTGATTATCAAAGAATATGCATAAAGGCCTGGATCATAATTCTATGGATATTTCACATTATGCAGAGTCCATGTGTGTTTATTTGCACACGTAAGAATTATTGTATTCGAAAAGAGCGGTATTATATTCAATCTATGATTGCACACATACACAGACATGACAGGTGATGAGTGCAGGGCAATATATTAAAAAAAAAATTCACATATCGCTATGGTAATTAATCCTAGTTACATTATTTTTTCTACCGCGAATAAATGGCATAGATTATTCAGTTTTTGTTATTGCACACTTCATTTATTAAGTTGAACAAAATATAACCAGTGGAGCCGGGCTGAGATGCTAATCCTGAATCCATTGCTTTTATTCTGGCCAATGCAGAATCATCATACATTGGGAAATATTTTGATTGTATTCCTCTTCTATACTATAGAGGGTATGCAATTCGATGTCACTCATAAAAGAGTCATCCTCATTTAAATAAAATTCTGTCCTCCATAAGGTACCACGGAAAAATTCGCATGATAATACAATAAAACGTGTGAGGTATGAATGGTTGTGGAATCGATCTAGAGACTTGTCCCTCTGTCATCGTAAGTAATCTTAGAACTGCCCTCCAGCATGGCTGCCATTTTAATTGTAATACCGTTCCGGTTGGTTTATTGCATACACTCTATAGGAGCAGAATTCGGTCTTACATCGGCTAGCAATGGTCCAGAAAGAGGACAGGCATTCCTTTGACATACATAAGGATATGATATGCATCTTCAATGAACTCCTTAAATATCATGCTGAGGTGACATCAGTGAATAAGGTATGAATTATGAAAAGACTTTGTGAGTCATTAATAGGGGCATTTTGTGATCCAAATCCTCACTCCCAGCCGGCCCCCCACTTATCTTCAAAACAGTTGGGATATTTATACCATTAGAAACCTAGGATTACATAATGTATGTATACATAATATTTCTTGCAGATTTGATCATTTGCCACATAAATTCTCCAATTTGTATTTTCTCACCTGGCTGTTGACAATAAATTACAACACTAGTTAGAGAATAAAGTTATTGTTTCCACTGTCATGCATCTATTGTCTCATATAACATGGGCAACATCATTATTTTAAGACATGTTGTTTGATGGCATGTAAAACTACGCCATTTTAAAGAAAAGGTGAACAATGATGGCGCTATTTATCTTAAATCATGTTTTCATCATTACAAGGGATAGACACTGGTATAATGGCATGTAAATATCTGAAAAAGAGTTCCAAATAGTAAGGATATTTTCAAAAAAACTTTTTAGCATGAAATGTAAGGAATAACTTATATAATTTGGTTAAATTAAATTTAAAATAAATGTAAATAGCACCCTCAATTTGCACACATATACACAGTTTGAATAATTTGATATAGAAATGAAATATTGTGAAAAGTTGAAAAATTGTATTTCTATAATAAATTATCTTGATGTGATTCTGGGACTGAATATTCAACTTTAATGCACAGTTTTGGGAAAAAAGCTTAGACATATTAACTATGTTTTTCTTTTATAATGTTAAACTGATATTTTTTGCATGTGTGTTCATTTAGAAACAATGCACCATAACTAATTTGTTGATCCTGAACCATGGAACTTACGAACTTGCTGAATTACATACACTGCATGCACACCTTCTCTGCCCAGTCATCTTGGCAACACCTGATGAGGTAGCGTATATCCCTGCACAGTGTAATTTACCCATAGGAAAAATAATTCTGTACCGTGCATGTACAGCAAAACAATCAACCAATCAGCATTTTGAAAATCATTGACCCAATGACATCATCACTACATTTTCATTGATAAATTATACCAGCTTCAATATTGCGACCTGTACTATCCGAGACATATTACCCACAATGCATAGTTTCTAAAATGAACGATTTGCATAATTCGAATGGACAATTTCTCTGTTTTAAGTGGTTTCAAACCCTGCTAAAATTGGTCAAGGGAAAGATTTCTTATAAAATATTTTATACTGATATTTCCTGGAAACTCACGGATGACTTGTGAGTTAATATATAAAGTTCAGAATTGTTAAATAACATCCGAGGTTTTTATTGCAAATAATTAACTTATGAAACACATTTTATGGCAAATTATTAAAAAATGATTTAAAAAAAAATTATAAATCCACTGATATGTACTTAAAGTGTATGTAGCTGGGAGGTACAGCCGATGATCATTTAAAAATTATGACTTCTCAAGATACACATTTTTTCCCAAAAAAATTTCAAGGTTTTTTTTGGAAAAAATGTTTATCTTTAAGTCCAAATATTTGATTGTCGGCTCTTCTTCCCAGCTACATACACCAAAAAGTGAATATCATAAGATTTACAAATTTTACTTCGATTAATAATCAAAATATCAAAAATATAAATTTTTAGTAATTTGCCATAAAATTTGTATTATATCCTGAATTTCAAAAAATTATTTGATATCAGAAGGACATTCTTACAGAGCCCTTGAAGTGTCATGTTAAAAAAATTTTGGGCAATTATCTTGAGATAATAAAATTATCCCGGGATAAGATCTTGAGATAATAAAATTTTCCCAAGATAATAAAATTATCCCGGGATAAGATCTCAAGATAATAAAATTATCCCAAGATAATAAAATTATACCAGGATCTTTATCTCTTATCCTGAAAATTTTGTTACCTCGGGGTAAGTTTATTATCTTAAGATCTTATTCCAGGCAGGGGTAGCATTAGGTTGCTTTTTGGGGTCCCGGACCCACCAAAATAGAGTTTGGACCCCCTGTTTTTAAAATTTCCCCCATTTGTGCAACTCAGACTCACCAAAATCTACTCAGGACCCCCTACTTTTTAATTTACTGCAAGTTCGGGGGTCCCTGCTAGCGCTACCCCTGATTCCAGGATAATTTTATTATCTTGGGATAATTTTATTATCTTGAGATCTTATCACATGATAATTTTATTATCTCGAGATATTATCCTGGGATAATTTTATTATCTCAGGATAATTTTATTATCTTGAGATCTTATCCCGAAATATACTTCTAGTGCCCGTTTCTATTCATCGTTATGTATTCTTCTCCCGTGCATTATTTTCGTGAACTACTTCGCGTGCAGGTTTATATAAACCTACACGCTAAACAATACATTATCTAAAACCCGCACACTAAACAATAGATTTTAAATAATACGTGCACGCTCAAATACTAGAAATACTACTTTCACATTGCTATATAACTTATATAACTATGTTCGATATATATACCACCAAAAAAGTACGAATATACATTCTGTGGTGTTAAAATAGTTATAGGGTATGGTATTTTTTCATGCGCACTTTGTAAATCATAGGTTACAAACTGTTCTATTTTGCAACTATCATTGCCAAAAATTATGATTAATGAACTCAAATAAATCAAACATCAAATGAGAATAATCGAGCTTCTATTAATTAAAAAGGGCTAAAAACAGGTGGACCATAATTATACAAGATGACACCATTACAAAATATTCAGCATTTTACAAATGAACTACATGTAGGCCTATATCTAAGATAACATAAACACGCCCAGGAAACACACACTAGTGCATAATATCATGATCATGCTTTATAATACTGAACAAATTGAAAAATTCCACTGTCGTGTGTTTTTAACAATATTAGTAGATTTTAAAGTTCAAATTGTAGAACTATAAAGTCCAGTTGATATTGATATATAAGTTTATTCTCTCATCTCCATTCACCGCAGTACTACATGTTGTGGGACGTCAAAATCGATTGTTTCTAGGTCAACTGCTTCAGTGCTCTCTGTATTCGGAACCACGATATTAAATGATCACAACATAAAGTCAATTGGTTACAAACCATGCGTGAATAAGTTACTAAAGTATATATGACGTATGGCGCAATCGATACCATTGATAGCTAACTTCTACAGTGATTGATTTTCTTGACCAGTTACTAGTAAATGCTACTTGGTCAATGACCTGATGGTGTTTTTAAAATTTAAGATATTTTACCTAATATAATGAATGCAGACATTGTACTCGTGCAAATGCATTCGTCAAGATAATCGCACTTGCCATGGAGTTATTGCACGGCGCGTGCGATTATCTTGACTAATGCATTGCACTCTGTACTTCTACTCCAGTCCTTTCTTTTCTGTTCATTATCCTTATCATAATTTTATTATTGAGATAATTTCCCCCCAAACTATTTTTAACATGTTACTTATGGGGCTCTGTACATTCTTTGTATTCAGAATGCAATTCGATATGTCCGATGTGTTCTCATGTCCCACAAAATATACTGTGCAAATATTGCTATACAAACCCTTAACTTTCCTTCATTAAAATGCCCATACTGATTTCAGTTGTTTTCAATGAGACATTTGAAATATTTTCTCATGTTTTTGTATTTGAACACTCAGAATGAAGATACACTTCTTCATATAGCAGCTGGAGAAGGCCTTATTGATACCTGTCAGATATTGATCAGTCATGGAGCAAAAATCAACAGGACAAACAAGGCAGGTGAAAAATTATATCCTTTTTGGTCTCCTATACTCTGTCCAGTATTGAAAGCATATTGTGCCAAATGTTGTTTTATGGGTCAAATAGCTTAATCAGGAATATTACTTTTTTATATAGGAAGGGAATACACCATTGCATCTGGCTTGTGGGGGAGTATGGACATGTCTTCTACAATCTGGGGCAAATCTGCTTGTTATGAATCACGTAAGTTTATATTGTTATTTATTATTATTATTTTATTATCACTATAAATTTTACCACCGAAAACACAGACTATTTTTAATTTTCAGCTGTATATAAAATAATATAAAAATGCATTGCACCAATTAAATGGCTCATAAAATTGCATGGTCTCTCTACTGTTGTCGTTGCCACCAGTACACTGAACAAAGAGTCCAATTCTTGTGTTCTTTTTAACAGAAAAAGGAAACGCCACTTCACATGGCTGTAAAACAAAACACCACTTCACAGGACTATAACAGACCATATGATTACCTGTTTGGTGATTCTAATAACCTGACTTTCTGTCAGACTTTGCTAAGAGAAGACCCCTTTATCAATGCCAGAGATGGTGTAAGTTCTTTTACATTTTATAATGTTGTAGCGCAATGATTACAGTGGTTAAAATGTTCCCTTCCGTCTGTCTGTCTGTCGTTTCTACCTCTATGATGTGGGATATTTTATTTATATGAGGGTCATTCAAAAAGTTATACCTCCATCATCACATCTGTTATCTTACGTGCCAGGGTATTGAAATTAACCATGCTAATGCTGAAAATCTGATTTTTGGATGCTTAGATGTGTTGGTTAAATCGAAAATAGATTTGGTATGTCTGAAACGGTCTGAAACAAAGACCATTTTGATTAAAAAATTTCCCACATCTATGTGGAAATCATTAAAGATTTATTTATTTCAATAATCAAATTGCAAGAAAACCGATACATGTCCATCCTTCATACTGACTCTTTTCAATAGGTTGTTGATTTCGATCGGGTGACCACTTGTTGGTTCAAGTCGTATTAATTGAATCATATCCTAAAAATCAAATAAGTTGTATGCACAATTTTTGTATTTTTTTAAAAGTATGTACAAGGTTATTAACAACCTGTTACTTTTACTTCCACTTCAAGACGCATCCATTGCTTAAAATAAGGATGTAGTTACGAATTACCCTTAAACGTAGTCTAGTCGAAATCGGGCAAATTTCACTAATATTTGTGTGTCTGTTGAACCCTTTGATATTTTCTTCTGATATAAGACATGTTTTAAAAGTTCCAAGGGAAGTTCCAAGGGATGTCAGGGAGCTCAAATAGGAACTAACATAATTATCTAAACAACCAAAACTCAGCTTTTCATCAAATAACTTTATTTTTGAAGCCAAGATTTAAGAGTATAATCTTGGGTAATTTCAATATCCTGGCAATAAGATAATAGAGATGTGATGAGGGAGGTAGAACTTTTTTGAATGACCCTTGTATATATTTCAGGACTTTCCGCTGTGGCATATTGAAGAATGTGGGGCAAGTCAGAGATTCAATCATTTCATATATAGGCCTAAGTAATATATATTTAAAGACAAATACCTTTGTCGCACTCTTGCTCTAACCCTCTCTCTCTTTCTCTCTCTGCCCACATGTTTCAATGTTTTAATTGCTGAACAATATAATGGCTTCTTGACATTGGGGGATGGCTATTGGTGTATAATATGTGGCGCATGAAGTAGAACAGGGCTTGGCTATAGGCCTATATGGCCCCAGCATTTTAACTACCAGAGGCACTGCAAGGCCCTACTATGGTTCAATTTCTACGAAAAATAAAAAATAAATAAATGGTTTACAGTTCTTATGTCCTTCATTTTGTACTTTTCTCTACAATATCAGGTTATTTATGCACAAAGCTAGCTAAGACACTGTTTGCAGTATTTGGGAAACAGTATAAGTTCCCAAAACCCCACTTTTATTAAGACCATGCCTTTTTATCTATCAGGATGGAAATACACCATTACACAAAGCAGCAGAAAAACGGAACAGAATTGAATTCAAACTGCTGATGGAACATGGTGCAAATGCTCTGATTAGAAATAAGGTAAGATCAAAATAAATCATATATCATAGTCATGTAGCTATTGTTACAAATGCATACTATTAGTAACCCCCTATTTGTTCATGAAATACAGGATAATATCTAAGGTCTGGTGCCATATTCCATGAAGCCAAAGGCTTAATGAAATACGTAGATATTTTTGGCAGTTCATTCCAAAAGCGTGGATCAGTAATATAGCAAATGATACGTCTCTCCATGTGCGAGATTTTCCTGTATTTCATGAGAGCAAGCAGGGGGTAACAATTTTATTCTGATAGTGAACATGAATTATATATTATCTTCTGACTTACGGTAACGGATCATGCTAAAAGTGCCAAAACATCAATTGAAAAGGGGCACTTAAAGGAGTATTTCGTGATCCTAACATCCTCTTTTTATGACATTTTTCAGTACATATCCACAAAAAAAAGCACATTCCCAAAATTTCAGTTGATTCCGATTTTGCGTTTGCGAGTTATACATGATTTAATGTATTACACTGCTCCATAGACAATACGTTGTAATTTCGTTCTGGTGCACCAGAACAAAATTCAAATTTCACGATATCTTTGCTAAACGAATTAATCTGCAAGAAATATTTTGTACATAAACATTATGTAGCCAGAGTATTCCAGTGATATAAAAATCTCCACTTTTTTTGAGAAAAGTGGGGGGATGAGGCTGTGGATCACTAAATGCCCTTTTAAGGAGGCTGTGTACTCTCAGACATACATGTAGTAAAAGTGCAATAACTTTGTAATTATTTGTGCAAGACATATAAAAGTATACATTTTTATGAAGGACATCAAAAAATCTTAATATAAATACAGATTTGGGGTAAAAACAACAATTATGAAGAAAATCACAAAAAAGTGAGTTTTTGTTAATTTTTTTAAGGACACAAAATAACAAAAAAAACACTCTTTCCAAAATATTTTATTTTGTTTTTAGCTCAATCTTGAGGCTCCATTCCAAAAACGCTTATTTTTATTTTTTGATATTGGCCTTATTTTTTGAGATATTGACCATATTACCGAGAAAATGAACATTGAAATAATGACCGTTGAAGTTTAAAGTGGTCACATTTCGCACTTTCATCGAATCTCGCAGGAGAATGCGGCAGTTTTTATTTTTCTACCTTACATTACATAAACATCGGGTAAATCCACGGCCCCTTGAGAAGTTTGAGCGAAATCCATTCATAACTTGATATTTAAATCGAGGGAAAGAACTTGAAAAAACCCACATTTTATCACCTAAATCGAGGGAAAGAACTTGAAAAAAAACCCCACATTTTATCACCTAAAACGGAGCCATTTGACCACTAGGTTTTTGTGCTTCCGTAGTGTTTCCATAAGATGCGCCGCGCATGCAGATAAGCGTCGCGTATGCGTAGCGTATTTGTGCTTTAACAAATTGCGCGATACGCAACGCGATCGTTGTTCTTGCGATGTACCCTGCTGGTACAACAAAGATTTCTTTCCTTTTCAATTTCAAACACGAGTGGAATAGTGAAATAAAATCCTTAAAATATTGCAGTTGGAGTTTACAAATATGGATTTTCATTCCTTGTATTTATAAAAAACATAACAAAGTACAAACATATCAAAAAAACTCAATTTTGCGAAAGAAACAATGTCTAGAGTACACAGCTGCCTTAAATAATTGCAAGTTAGAAAAACACACAGGGGTGATAATTAGGGGAGGGTGCTGCTTGGGTTGAATATGGGAAGCAGGAATTGAGCAAGTCTTCATTCAGTGCCTCTGTGTCTCAAAGACTTGATTAACTTACACAGTTCCTAATTAGCATATGAGATTGACGATATGATGGAGCAGGGACCTTTGAAAGAGCTACATCCAGTGGAGGGGGTTCTGAAATTACAACCCAGTTTTTGGCTTCATTTTGTGGGTAGGCCTATCAGTTGGCCACTGAAAGAGTGACTGCTTTGAAAAGAGCTGTAGACTGCCCCTTGTCTATAAAAATGAAGTGAAGTACACATGTATATGAAATATATGTACCGACCTTGCAGACTCTAAAAATCTACCAAAACTTAAGTATGTGGTCTATGATCTATCAGACCAATGTTCACTTATCACTCCTAATATAGTTCCAAGTTAAACCTATGAAACAGTCTTCTTTGTCCAAATAAAATTCAACAATAATTTGTGTCTCATTAAATAACAGGCAGGTGAGCAGCCACTGGATTTGTATGGTGACCACACACCAAGGGAGCTGGTTGAGTTGGTTCAGGTAAGAAAGATGTTAACTGGTTGTAGCCTATTTCACATTTTTTAATTATCAGTACATTTGTCACCATATTATCTAGGTGTGTTGCCTACACTGCCGACACGGCTTACTTCCTATCAAATTTCATAAAATGAAAATTGAAAATAGGCCATTCTAAGTGAGAAATATAAATAATGTTAGCCATTTACTGAAAATGGTTCGAGTAAAAATATAAATGTTTTATAATGATTTTATAATAATAATAAATGATGATAATGATGATGACCACAACAATGGCAGCTACAATAATAATATATTAAGATATTTCAACAGTAATATGATATCTTGTCACCAGAAACAAAGAAAAGAAGAGCTGATGTTAGAAGGTGAAACCAAACTTGACACAGTTAAAGTGTTACTTCTTGGTGAGCCAGCAGCAGGAAAAACTACTTTGACAAAAGTACTGACTGGCAAAAGGTAGGTAGTCCTGCTGCCAGCCATATTTACCTTGTTTTACTGTAAATTTTGTTTTTGATGGATATTGTTCATCCAGACCACCTTTTTGAAAGATGATCTAGTCCTAGAGGTCAAAACTGTTGAAATGTTGTTTCAAATTTTTCCTCTTGTCAATTGATGTCATAACTTAAAGGATCCAAAAACGTTTTAGCTATATGCGAGTTCTGGGGTGTATTTCACTAAACCTTTAACCCTTCGTAACTCAAGTAACCATTTGTAAGTTATGAATACCCTTTTACTAGTTGTAACCCTACGTAGGGTCCCTGTTGTAAAAAGATACCAATCATAAGTCATTTGAGTGAAATGGAACTTACAATACGTCATAAGTTACAATTGATTTTTGAGACTTTTAAGAAAAAAAAGAAACTTTGTAAAGTTTAGTGAAAAGGACCCTGGAGTTATAAAAGTCAAAAGGTTGAAGATCATAATTTGGTCTCCATAGGGTAAAAACCTGAAAAATGCTCATTTTTTCCCCAAAATTAATATATTTCAGGGTATCACTGATGAAGATCCTGCCTACACTCCAACTGCTGGGATTGACATTGACGAATTTTCCCTGGAAGGTGCAGGCAACTTTTCAATATGGGACTGTGCAGGACATGAAGAGTTCCATGTGACACATAGTCTCTTTCTTGAAGGAGATAATACTATCTTTTTAGTTGTCTATGACTTGTCAGTGCTTACAAGAAAGAAAAAGGCCAAAGAGAGGTATTATGAAAAGGTAATTATCATGTGTTCAAATAACTTACAAGTAAAGTTGTAATTGAAAGCTGAATTGTGCTTTCCAAAATATCAATAAAGAACATATTGTATTTACAACCTAGGACCAGCACATTGTCCAACTAACCACAAAACAATTACCTGAACTGCAACTATACAACCAGAGGGTCCATATTTATTAGAATTGTTGCTTCTGACCTTTCGATGTACCACTTGCATTCTTAATCCCAGAGGTTAAAAGACATTGCCTACAAAAAGAGCAATAGGGGGCCTACATAAAATGTATTTCCCTTCCTCCTGTAACACAACCTTACATGATATCACCTTTAACCAAAAAACTTACAAACAAACAAAACCTCAGTTTTCAGACTTCAATTTCATATAGCTTAGGATTATGTGACATTTGGGGTATAAATATTCATGGAATTACATTTTTGTAAAGTGAAATCATTTTTATTGTTGCAGCTGAAGTACTGGTTATGTTTTGCAAAGGCCGGAATCAGGCAAAATAGTACAAAACCAACTGTACTGTTAGTTGGCACACACCTTGACCAGGTATCAACAAAGACAAATGGTAAGATTCTTGTTGTTTATTATTATTGATATAATTCTTAATAATATGTGACACGATCTGGTCCATGGGGGCCAAAGGCGGCAAATTTGTAACTGAGAAAAGGTACAAATATGAAGTAAAAAAACATAAAATACATAAGAAAATAGACATCAAAAAATTTCATAACTTTAGAGCCAAGTGTGCTAGACCTTTGGTGTTTTAGTAAATGATAGCCTATTGAATGTATAATGTAATAATTACAGTAACTCAATGTTCAAAAATGCCTCCTTTGGCCCCCATGGACCAGATCGTGTCACATATATAAATCTGAAATGACAAGAAAGACAGTCAAAAATCATATAAGATGTGGATTCAGTCAGCAGTCAAGACGAATACCAACTGAACAATTGTACAATAAAAGGCATGATTTTGTTAGCAAGTTTTATGGATCCAAAAAGAAGAAACACTCAAACTCCAGCAGACATGAAATGTACATGCTACCCTACCTGCTCACTTTATCATTGTAATAAATTTCAGACTTCTAAGGAAAAAACAACCAGAAGAAATTGCTTTGGGTACTCCATGGATCATCATGGATACCTTCTTTAGTATGTGATTGCCTTAACTTTGGTACCCGGGCTTGGTACCCTTAGCAGGTTTTAGTCACATTGCCTAGTTGCTCTCAAAAAAGCCATATTAAACTTTCTAACCTGAGGCTTAGTATAGAACTTATTCCTATACGTCCTATTCCGATGGTTCTCAAACAAGGACAAGAATTTATTTTTGTTTTAAAGCATGTCTTGTGTGTGAAATATTGACAATGTTCATTTCATTATGCACACTGCATCCACTGCTCTAGGTAAGAAGGCAGCCCAAGGGACTGTGCAAGCTCTGCAAGACCTATTCAAAGAATTCCTGAACATCAGTGACTGCACAATAGCTCTTAACACCAAAAAGAAGGACTCAGAAGAAATGGCCTGTTTGAAGTCACAGCTTGGAGTACTTGGTAGTCAAATCAAGGTAAAAGTGTGCTCCAAATGTTGAGCTCAAGCTTTCATGTTTTCACATTATGCTCGTTTCAAAATAACCATTTCATATTGAATATTTGCTAATTGGATTGACATTCTTGAAAAAAAAACCCTGTTGTTTGATGCTGAATGTATTTTCTATGAAATTATTAGGACTTTCCATAGTTTGCAGATACATTTAGATTGAAGTTTAGTTTCGTATCTGACTCCTAGGCTCTGGCTCAACTCTCCAATCAAATACCAATAAATTTGTATGTAACAACAAAGTTGTCCTGTAACATCATAAATCCAGTGCAAAAGATCTGCATGGTTCCCTTTTACACAATGAATGGTATAACATGGAAATATTTATGAACATTTGTTTTATGTTAAAGATTTTGAAAATGATACTTTTTATTATTAAGGGACACACAATGGTACCAACTTTGTGTGAGGATATCATGACAACAATGACTTCATGGTGTTCACCACAATACCCTGTACTGACATGGGACAAGTTTTCTCAGAATGTGAGGAAGACACTGCATCCCAGAGTTACAGATGACCGTCTGGATGATGCAGTGAAGTACCTGGAATACATGGGAGAGGTAATCCATCTTTTTCTTCTCAAATAAAAATTTATACTACTTCAAAATCGTTGAAGCAATGCAAAAATGCATAATGTTGCATTGTACTAGCCAGTTACTCTGGATAGTTTGTTTTTGGTGTCTCTGTATCCGATGTATTGCTCAGCAGTCCACCACTGTGTGTCTTCTGCAATACCCATACTTTCTAATATGTAGACATATGATTAGCTCTTGCAAATGAGGACAAAGCTCATTGGAAACCTTTATAATCCAACCATGCAATTGGTGGTATTATATAATGATTAGACAGCTTGACATATCATTCCCAGAATTTCACTGATTTAATTATTCCATTTTATTGCTGATGAATAAGATAAGATCCTTATATAAATCAGTCTTTTTTTTTTAGTTGTTTTATTACTGTGTAGAGCCTGGAAATCACATGTGGGGAGGGGGGAGAATGGATTCTGCAATATAAAAGCATGAAAAGTAAAAAAACATGTATTTTTTAGTTTTATTACAGATAATAAAACTAAGGTTTAAGATTTAAAATGATATAGCATGCCAGGGATGCAAATTGTGCGGGAGCGGAGAGCACCGCTCCTAGGAAATGAGAGTCAAAATTGAGGAAATAATGCCTTGTGCAGAAAAAGTGAGAGATAGGAAAAAAGAGGAAGGATAAGAAAAAGAAAGGAGGGGAGAGGGAAAGAGGAAAGAAAAGGAAAGAAGGGGGAAGAGGAAAGGAAGAAAAGGAGGGGAGTGAGGTAGATAACGTAGAGGGAAACATATATCTCAGCTAAAGAACAAGTTAATAATCAACAAGTTGACGGCAGTGCCAGTGAGGCAGTGAAGCTATAGAGTAAATCTCAAGACACTGGTTGTGCAAAATTTTGAGGAATTCACATGATTGTTCAAAAAATAAGAGCCTGTTAAAAGAAGGTGTTGTGTTAGAATATGGAAATGGTTGGCAATGGTTGAGGAAATTTACAATTCATCACAAGACTAGGTATTCAATGTAGAGGAAAAAGGAAGATGCGTGAATGCAGGTGGAAATGGGCACATATTTGAGGAAATTTACACAACGTGGCAATTAGGAATTTATGGAAAAATTGTAGTCTTTAAGGAAATTCAGTGTATCAATACTAAAAAATCAGAAGTGCCAGCGAGGAGAAAACAACCTGGAAAATCTTGAGGAAATAAATTTAAAAAGAAGAAACATAAAGCACTGAACAAATTGTAAAAGTAAGGAAATTGACCCAAATGCCCCCAATATTTTGCCAGGGGTAATGGTCCATACAATCATCCCCACCCCCAATGTTGACGCCTGTATGTGGGTTTCTGACCAAAATAACCTCATATTTGGCCATTTTAGCCCCAAAAGTGCAAATTTTTCCACGCTTCGGGGCGAATTTATTCCACTTTTGTACCATATTTCATCAATTTAGCTTAAATATGGCAAAATTTTCGCGCGCTTTGCGCACATTTGTACCTTTTAACTTATTCTGTCGCTAAAAGGTGCTTGATGCACTATACTTCAAGAAATTCCCCCAAAAATAAAAAAGAAATCTACACCACTGGTCTACACAGAGCTCACTTTACACATGATTTTGCTCACCAAATGCAAGTAGCTGAGAAAGATTTCCGAGATGCAGGACAGAAGAGTAGTACAAAACACAATGCTCCCAAGATTTTGTTATCAAGTCTATCAAACTAAGATCAGATACATTCTGACATCAAATTTGAGGAAAAGTTGAAAAGGGTGGCTTGAGGCAATGAAGCAATGCCCTGCAGGACAGAGCCCCCTGACAAATATGAAAGAGAAATGTGCTCACTCTGACAAAAAATAAAAGAGAAAATCAGGGAGGGGAAGGGAAAGTAAAGGGAAAGGAGACTGTCCCACCAAAATTATGTGCCAAACTAGTGTGAAATACCGCATTTTTGCAAGCTCGAAGACTTAACATGTAGAGTCTCTCTGAAAAAATACCATGTTACCATTGTCGTCATTCGAAGTGTAGAATAAAGATATTTTATATCTGGTTATGATTGAGGAAATCTTGAGCCTAAAAACCTTGCTCCTGAGGAAGAAACCACAATTTGCACCCCTGTAGCATGCTATTGACTTGGTTGAGCTGTCAGTTTGCGCAAATTTGGTGTGGTTCAAATAATTTTTTGCTACCATGCTAGAGCTAGGATTACTACATGTATGTGCAATGAATATGATGTGTATCCTGACATATCCAGAGCATTTTATTTCAAAAGATTTAACTGTCACATTGTTACAGATATATATTGCACAGTCAAGAGGTGAGAAGACAAAGCTAGTTGTAGTGAACCTTAAGTGGTTTTGCTCGAAGGTCATAGCCCAAGCCTTTGCATCTGAAGATGACTTTGCATTTCTGAAACCAGAACCGCTACAAAGCAAGTCAAGATATACTACAGAAGACTTTCAGAAACTCTTTCCCAGTTTGGCAGACCATATTGATGATGTGGTGGAATTTCTGAAACAACTGGACTTGATCTTTGAAGTTGAAGAAAACAGGTAGGTGCCTAGATTTTGAGGTGAAACTAGAATCAAGGAAGCTTAATTTATAAGATCAGCCATAAGGGTTTGTTAAATAGACTATTATTAAGTAATCATACTGCAGACTCTTTTTACTTCAGCAATTATATTCACAATAAAGATTCATCTTTTTGCAAAATTATTTTGCAGTTATATCATGCCAGTGAAGTTGTCTCAGAGCAAGAAAGATCAGCTGTGGCAAGAAGACCCAACCATGACAGAGTACTACGGAAGACGCATAGAATGCCGAGATGAGACAGATCTCTTCAGTGCAGATGCGTTTCCATGCTTCCAAGTGGCAATGATGAAGAAGTATTGGAGGCAGAGTAAAAAACCAGTCATCTCTTTGCATGAGGTCAAGATTTCTCAAAGTGTGGAAGGATATGTTGAGCTGATGCCTGACATGAAAGCTATCCAGTACTATGTACGTGGAAGAGGAGAGGCACAGATGGAGAAGTGTCATCAAATGCTGAAGAATATCGAGGTTATGATCGATAATGAGTTGGAAGATAGATCACCAGGTACATGTGTAACGAAGAAGTATCTGAGTTCAACAGAAGTCAAAAAGCTGAAGGATCTGCACAACATCAGAGGTTACACCAAAGAGCAGCTGCAGGAAGCAATTATCCAACATGAAGGGACTGTCTGTGAAGAAGGCACACAAAACACAGATAAAGTAGCAAGTATTGTGTGCAAAGGATATGACGTCACTTTCTTGGAGGAATGTGGTCTCCACTGTATGCTTGAGCTGGGCATAACAAAGCATATTAAACAGAGGTTAGTGGAGGCTTTGGATACCAAAAGGTATACACGGGATGACTACCGCAGTTTTGGTGAAGCATGTGGGATCTCAGAGCGTCGCCTTGAGCAAATGGAGGCACATCTTCAGGGCCCATCTATGACTTCAGCTGTCCTAGATGAGTGGGACAAAGGAGGAAGCCACACTGTGGGTGAACTTCTACGCATCTTGTCCATGCCTGGATTGGTTGACAATCAAGAAGCCAAAAGCATTCTCACCAATATGCTTAGAAATGCTGGACAGGTAGGTGACTTCCTTTATGCAATGAAATGTATTGGAATCTTTATCAGTATAATAATAGTCAATCAGAACTTTCACTGGAAATACTGGCATAATGTCCAGAACCTTAACTGGATAAATGATGACCTTTTGCTAGTAAGTGATGGATGCTCTGCTCTTACTGAAACAATTTTGTAAGCAATCATGTGACTTGTTTCAGAAACACTAAACAAAAAAAATGCTATGTCCATTTGGGCTGATAGGATGAAATTCTGTCCATAAAGGTTTTTGCTAAACTTATCACAAGGCAATTTTAAGGGCTGGGGTATGAGCGTTTGGACAGTATTTATTGTGGGACATTAGAGCACATCAGACATATCGAATTGCATTCTGAATACTGAAGAATGTCATTCTGATATCAAATAATTTTGATTTTTTGAAATTACGCAATTTAATACACATTTTATGGCAAATCATTAAAATTGATATTTTTGATATTTAACAGTACTTGAAGTAAACTTTATAAATCTGATGATTTATACTTAAAGTGTATGTAGGTGGGATGAAAAGCCGACGATCAATTGAAAATTTTGACCTTTATATTGAAGATATGGATTTTTTCCCAAAAACACCAAAAAAAAAAAAAAGGTCTTTTGGGAAAAAAATCCATATCTTCAATATGAAAGGTCAAAATTTTCAATTGACCGTCAACTTTTCCTCCCTGCTACATACACTTTAAGAATATGTCATTAGATTTATATAATTACCGAGTACTGTTATATATCAAAATTTGAAAAATATCAAATTTTATAATTTGTCATCAAAAATTTGTATTATATTGTGATTTTCAAAAATGAAAATTATTTGATATCAGAAAGACATGCTTCGTATTCAGAATGCAATTCGATAGGTCTGAGGTGCTCTCATGTCCCACAAAAAAATACTGTCGAAACGCATAATAAACGCTCATTTTAGATCCCTTAACTAGATGTAAAAATAAACATTAATTTGCACCATATAAATATTCATTGCATGCAATTTAAACCTGACACCCTCTTGTTTGACTTTTAGGATCCTTCAACTACAGTCACTGGAAGTGCCATATCAGCAGGATTGTCTCTGAAGGTCCTAGCTCATCGAGCAGCTTTGAGAAGATCAAGTGAAGAATTATATCGCAGTGCACAGCCAAATACTCTCATGGACCATTTACACCATTGCTTTCCAGAGGAAACGGCTGCAAAATTACAACAACGTCTCATAGAAGTTGATATGTTCACTGGCATGCAAGAAATCATCAATGAGCTACTGAAGCTGAAAGAACCAACTTGGTGGGAGGCATTAATAGAGGAGTAGAAGCTCACAATGCTTGAAGCTACAAGAATCATATACAGCCATTGTATCTGAACATGAAATTTTCACACGTCTAAGGTTACCACAGAAATAAGCAGATATGCAAAGCTTTGTAAGCCACTTTTTAATGTGTCCAGTGGGGGCCAAAAATGTGATTTCAGATAGGTGCATTTGCATGTTGGGCATCAACATGCATGTATCAATCAAGGGGTTCAACAAATTGTCACAAAATGCAATATTAATATTTTTGTCACACTCTTTGATAACTTTGAAAGCAACTGTTGATTTAAACAAGTTGGGTGAACCGAGGTTGGTATTACACTTTCATCAGCATCCAAAAAGCATGCTAAGGGTGGCAATAAAGTCTACATGTATATACGACATGTTTAGCTGTATTCAAGTTTCATGAAAATATTTTGTGAATTCCAGCAAATTATCCATGCATCATTCTATAGAATGGTAGAAATGTACACAAGATTGATTTTGGCGGTCCAATATCATAAATAATGTGTATTTTGAAACGTAATTACCAGGAACTTTGTCAGCTCCTTTTAAGATTTATTTTGTGTTGAATACTGTTAAAAGTATTTAGATGAGCTGTTAAAGCTCCAGTTATTTTGCGCTTTTTGCCATTGATGCTTCTTTCTGTGAGCCATATATTATTGAACATGTTCACCAGGATTCTTTTTTAATAATAATAGCAAATGACTCTTATTTCTAGTCCCATAAAACAGTTCTCATTACGGATGTATTAAAGTCTTACAGACTTCTTTTTCTACACTAAAGTATCAGTCATGTTTTTGATGATCTCCTTGAGAAAAGAACTGGCAACTGTATTGCTGAGCAAGCAACCAGTTTCAGCGGTAAACAGAAGATTGTCACAACAATAGTGTAGAAAAAGAAGTCTGAAAGCTTTGAAACGTCCATAGTGAGTACTGTTTTATTGGACTAGAAATAAGAATAATCTGCTATTATGTGAGCCAAATATTATGTAAAATATAAAAATCACTGCTGCATTAAAATGCTGTTTTCAGTACTAACTACTTCATTATAGGTATGATATGATTATTACATAACAATTGAATGTATATATTTCTACTGGTTTTGTTTAATTTTTTTTAAAATCTGAAATACTAGATAATCAGTATCAGACAATCTTTTTCCCCCAATTTTGTTCCATGTTTTGTATCTCTTTTGGATCATCACATATTGTACATTCTAATGGATGGGTTAATTGAAAAAGTTGGAAGTTGTAGTAAAGATGAGTATGACATAATGTGAAATTCAAAATTACTGCTTCAAAATAACAATACTTTTCAATATTACTTATGTAATTCTATAACATTGTAATAATCACCACACCTGAATGTATATAGTTTCATTGAATTGGGATGATTGGAAAAAGTCACAAATACTGGTTAGTACAGATGATCATCAGATAAGTGATCATCTTTACTAACTCACACATTGGCTTACTCAGATGCAGGTTCTCAGAAGATATGTTGTACAATTTCAAAATTCAGCTTTATGTTTGTAATTATCTTATTGATTTACATCATACCATACCATTGATATTATGTATACATAGCATTGGTTATTTGGGATTACTGACTATTATTTGTTCTGGTATACATGTAAACTGCTATTTATGTAATAATTTGTTAAATTTGTGACAAGGCCATAGGCACAAGTGACCCACAGTTATTAATAACTTAAAACGTTGACCAACTATACTTTATATATTCGCCCTGCATGATTAGGTTGTAGTGCATGAACCAGCAAAAAAAGGAAAACCTACGTTGTTACCAAACTCAATGGGCAATTGCAAATATTTGTAGTTTTTTTAAACTTTTTGATAAACTGGGTATACAATTAGTGTATATGCGAGGTTTCACAGACCTCTCTCTCTCTCTTTAAGGGAGGGTACAGGCTCCCAAAGATGAAATTTATTTAAAGGCCAGCTTTTGGGTCCAAATTTAGACCACCCTACTCCAACTTTAATTGGCTGCCACAGAAAATCCGTAAGAGCTACAGACCTCAAACTTGCAGGTTTTTAATATTTCTACAGGCACAACATATGAGGAAAATATAAAGCAAATCTGAGGGGTAAGGTGGGGGTGGGGGCCTCTTTGATGTGGTATGGAGTGACCTTCTTTTCAAATGTATTATTGTTAAGGTGCTTGTTAAGTTACATACAAATCTAAGAAATATAAGGATCAATGTACATTTTGTAGAAGCAAACTTCTGAACATTTTTTTAACATTTTGAAAATATATGTCAAATATTTTTTTATTAAAGATAAAGATCATATAAAGATTTTACCAAACTATATGTTACTGTAAACTATGTATTAAAAATGGTTACTATTATTTTTAGTCACATATTTCTAAGATATGTACAGTCTCCTGAATATGTTGTTGATTATATTCACAGGCAAATTTGAAACAATTCGTTTCAATATTTTGAAACATTTTGTAAATTTGTCAAAACGTTTAAATTACAGATAAAGATCATCAAAATGTTATAAAACAGTTTGTATCAAAAAAACAACAAACAAACAAAAACAAAACAGTTCCAAATCTGGGATACATCGATATCAAGATAGGAAGGTTACTTTTGTTTTCAAATATTTAATCTTGTGATTTCCAGCAGAATGTTGTTTTTACAATATGTAACTTCATTATTTAGAAAAAGGAACACTTAGTATGTAAATATTATACCATGTTTATTTCAAAGAACTTTGTATGTAAATATGGTCCCACATTTATTTTAAAGATGCAAATGAGGTCATCAATATTCATGAAAATGCAGATAATTTTATTTGACTAGTATTGATATTTTAAGGATGGAGTGTGATGGCTTGAGTAAATTCAGGCAGGTAAAAGAATATCAGCTACCTTTACATGTAATGTATTCTCCAAAGAGTAGTCTTGGAGCTAAAATGATTTTAATGGGGTTTTCTGCAAAGCTTCAAATAAACATGTTACAATCTTCTGCAGTTTGATATTTAAGCAGAACTGTGTACAGCAGTACACACACTGTAATGCTATAAATAAGCAGCACCAATTTAGTGCAAAAGTGTATTAGTGGCTTCACAAAATTGTAGTAAATATAAATATTTTCATCTGTCAACTTTCTCAAAAGATTGTCTTTTATTTCAGCTCACAGATAGTCGAGCTTTGTTTGAATTTGTAGCTTGCCAACTTAAGTTGGGTGTATTCCTGTTATTGATAAGAATAAAATGAAGTACACAATTTACATTGTAAGTTCAATAAAGTGTTTTATTTTTTTCTTCTTGATCAAAGCTAATCAGTACTTGCTGTTTGGGTATAATATCTTGGTAGTGCCTTCAAGTTGAAGGCCCAAGTATATTACTGAGTTGTAATGTTAATCCTACCTCTACCGTTAATATGCTTATATGAGTCTTCAATTACCTGGTTCACATCCCACTGAGTTATTGTATCATCTTCATATCATGAAGCTCTGCTATTTACCAAGATCCAATCCATGAGTGTTTTTAATTAAAAAACAAAATTTGCTCTTCAAAGAGCCATCACCAGAAATAGTTAAGTAATGGTATTGTGAGTTTCTTGTCCTGTGCAGGACTACTACATATTTCTTTACTTCAAAGGGTTTTTGAATGGCACTGAATATGACTGAAACAAAATGTTTGTTTAAAATTGTGTTTGAAATTAATAAATCCTCATTAAAAGCCAGGATTACAAGGCATCCAGATAAGAAATTCTACATGCATTTATTTCAGTAGATGAACACAGACAGAATAATTTTTATATCAACATACAGAACAAGGTACCTGTACTTTTTGTAAGGCTCTTCATAGCTTCAATAAACTGTTTTTTTAACAACTTACAAAACTTTATAAACTGAATGACATGGTTGTTTCTTCCTGAAAATAAGAGACCTACACCTAAGAAAATAATTGGTTTTTGTAAAACAGGACTTATCTGAGATGAAGTCGTACATGCAATTTTTGGTAATTCTATCATGCCCGAATTGGGAAGTAAAATTTCAGTTGAAAACATTGCATACTTAGATTGACTTATAAATGACAAAAATTATAAAGTTTTTGTTACTGTGTGCATCAATAATAAAGTCCCAATTTACGATTGCATATATTCAATATTAAACTCACACCAGATATGCATTATGCAACTTCAATCCTGGAAAAAAAAGGTTGGCACACTTTGGCTGTTTTTGGTGTATCTCTGCCCCCTTCTCCCCCAATTCAATGTTGAACAAAGCTACATTGAAAGATGGGGAGTGGGGAAGGTGAGATACCGGGGGTCTGGGCTTCACATACATTGAATGAATGTTTCACTCACCTATCCAATTTTAATAGGGCACATTATTTCTATTGTTTACTACAAGTGTGCCAACTATTTTTTTCCAGGATTGTAGCACAGGTGCTGCATCCAACTTTGAACATGAGATTCTATTTATTCTATATCAATCCACAATGTTATGAGTCTCTGTCAGTTATAAGTCAAATCAAGTATAAAATGGGTACACCACATAGGAAATAGGTTATGTCAGAGAAATCAGAAATACTTATTGACTGAAGTATCTAGGCATATATAACCATCCATGTTTCTTTGAGCCATACTACTTGGTATAACATGCTGTGGGAGGTTTCTCGCTCCCACATAATTGTTTTACGTTCTTCTTAGCATTTATGTATTTACCTCTTTATAAATCAGTGTGAAGAGAAACAAAATAGGTGAGAAAACTTGCTTAAGCACACAAAGCTTGGAACTCACAACCTTCCAAGTAATCATGAATCCAAGCCTGAGCCAGTGTGCCCTCTAACAAGCCAAATACACAACAATTGTAAGAAGTGCATTGATACACAGAACTTTTCACTGATCACATATTTCCTGGCTATAAACGTAAAACAAAGTAAAATTTATGACAAAGTGTTCTAAATACCTGTAACAAAAATATAACTTTTTAAACTTTCAAAGGGACACAAACTTTTTTGATGTACAAAATATCATATGATCTGAAAGAACATGAAAGTAGACAATCCTCCATCAATACCATTTGTTCTTGATCATGAGACATACAAAAATGACAGTAAAATATTTCAGTCATCATCTTCAGCTCCTGTACTCACGACAACATCCACTCCTCTTCCTCCCACATGGACGGATCATCAGCATCAAGATAATCATTGACAAAGTCCTCACCAGCATCCCATCTTTCCTCTATTGCAGGCAAAGGGTTTGCAAAATTGAATTGTTCCATCTGTGCATCTGCATCAGCGAACTGCTCTGGTGGGAGTCCCATGAACTCATCAGGCCACATCTCTTCTGCTGCAGCTACTGCTTCTTCCGCGTCCTCATCATCATCAGAAACATCATCTGTTTTAAATAAAAACAGTTGAACTTTGCTTAAGCAACCAAGTGCCAAATTCTATATTGTCTGTGGATGTGTGTGTGGGTGACGGGTGGCTTCAGTGTGTTCATGCAAATGAAGACACACATCAGACTTTTCACATTTCAACTGTGGACCAACTGCAAACGAGCACCGTCCTTTTCGTGGAGGTCTGTAGTAGGTCCTCCAATTGCATGCTAAATATATTCTACAGATATGTTATTGTGCATTAAAAATACTGACCGTGATACACAGCTATACACCACAAAAAATTGCCATTCTAGGTCTCGGTATGTCGATTCAACTTTGTTCCAGATGTTCTTGTTTTGATAACAATATACAAAATTTGTAATTGCTAGCGCAGACAGGTTGAGTGGGGGTGGGGGTGTGTGTGTGTGCACATTGGTTTTACTATACGACTGGGGACCTAACCTTGAAAGCACACCAGTTTTCTTACAACCTATACCCTTCTTTAGAGGACCTTAACTGGGTCCTCAGAAGTAACATATAGTGTAACATATGGCTATGATCATATAAGTACATACACACACATTTTTAACAATACGATGCCATTCTGAGTAAACATGTTTCCCAATTTGGTGTCCTAGGAAAGGCAGTGGGATGTGTGAGTAAATATGGGGGTGCATAATTGTTGTGTGTAAATCAATCCAGTAAAAATGGTATTAATATTCATGAAGCAATAAACCAATAGCAGCAGATCTTTGAAAAGTGTGCTTTGTGCATTGATTTTTGTCAATGCAAGGATGGTAAGTCACCTTCGCATTTTAATGCCTGAAGAGCATGCATCTATGAAGCACTGGTATGGTCACTTTAATTACAGGTGAGCAATTTTGGCTGCCAATAATGGAATTTTATTTTACTTCTGATTCTAGTAATTTTAGAATACTTTAAGAACAAAATATCTTTATAACAATGATGGCTTTATGACGTTTATGAATGAGCAATTAACAAAAATCAATGCACTTGCACTTCTAAGTTTTTCCCATCACAATGCACTCCCCTTTTGGGGTTGTAAATTGTTCTGGTGAAAAAAATTAAGGAGCATGCATTAATTTTTGCCATTTGCACTATACAAAATCACATTTAGTCACTAACATATAATTTATTCTGTAATGTGAAATCCTTTACCTGAGCCAAAGAATGCCTCTGTACAGAATCTTTTGATGGCTAGTGCCAGATTATACGTAGCGATACTAAGACGACCATCGCTGCTTTGCTCAACTTGTTTGGCATAGTCTGCTTCAATATCTGTACCTGAAAAAAAAAAAATACAGAAAGGAAGAAAATTCATGAACAATTTAGATTTGTGCAATTTTAATACATAAAAGATTTATAGGTCATAGTTAATGGAGTATTTCGTGATCCTAGCATCCTCTTTTTATGAAAATTCTCAATAGATATCCACGATCATTCCCAAAATTTCAATTGATTCCAATTTTGCCTATGCTCCATAGGCTACTGTGTTATAATTTTGTTCTGGTGTACCTGAACAAAATTCAAATTTGACCATATTTTTGCTAAACGAATTAATCTGCAACATATTTTGTTTCCAGTGGTATAAAATCTCAACTTTTTTGAGAAAAGTGGGAGGATGAGGCTGTTTTAAATGAAACCAAAACCAATTTGAGTCAAAGAGGTATAAACGTCTTGAATCTGTTACATTAGAAATACAATCAATAAACACCATCAACAATGTCAGCACTCCCTAGAAGATTTAAACTGGGTCTTTTTGCTGTGACAGTGGAATCTGTGCTGCTATATATGGTGTTGCACGGCATGGACCATCACATCAAAACTGGCCAAAGAGTTGAATGGATGCTACACTTTGGATGGATGGATGTTACACTTTGAACCATCCTTAATGTCAACAGGAAGCAACACTTTCCAAATAACGAGATTAGTGAGAGGAGCAGGGAAAGAAAAGAAGGAGGTGATTTGCTGGTCATGAATTGCTTCCAGAGTGCGAAGCCGCAAGCAAAATTTGTTCACTGGACACCAAAACATAGGAAGAGGAAGCATGGAAGACCTCCTATGACATAACATTAATCAATGTTCTACAACAAGACACCAGACTTTATGCAGCACACCTTAGGGACTTCAATGCAAGACAGGAAACTATGGAAAGCCATTGTGGTTTAAGGAAACTACTAGAATTAGGTCAAGTAAATCAATGCTTTGTACGGGATGCAAGCCAAAGCTATTCACATGGGGGCCCAATGGAATTTCCACCAAATCATGTAAAATTAGCCCACTCCTGGATATGCTGGATATGCCCCATAGGGTATCCTGGGGCCCTATAATAGGGCTCCAGGATTATTTGGGAGATGTACGTTGCTGGTACGTCCCAGATAAATCACAGGGTTAAAGAACATTAATAACTTCAATGGAGGATTCAAGTAGCATCTGTTAAACCTATGGGTTATTACAGAACAAGAGTATTTTAAAGAATTACCCATGCCACTTAGAAGCATTCAAGTTAATCTACATACCTCCCACAGTAAGATACAGGTTTGCATTTTCTTCTTCTACATTTTGTCTGCTCAAGAGGAAGCTGTCCAGCATAGCATTGGTAAGCTTCTCACACCCACTTACATCTACTTCTTGTAGCAATGAGCACTGGTTGGCTAGGTGAAACATACCTGCAGAGTATAAAGGAGCATAAGGGTATTAAAGAATGCATTGCTTTGTGTGAATGTGAACACTTTTTTACCCATTGAAGAAAATGTCTCTTGAAAATTAAGGTATGGCAAAAATAAGCCATTCTACAAAAATATATACAATACATACCCACAATTTTTATTACAAAAAAACTTATGGTTAGGGGTAGGATATGGATGAGGGTTAGACTAAGTGCTTTTAATGACTTAAAAGTGCTAAGATGAATTTACACCTAATCGCTATGCAAATGAAAAATATCACAATTTCTCTTTACAATACATCATTCTTCATTTTTGCATTTATATTACCGGTAATTGCGAGTGATCAAATTTGAGGTTGTTGCACTTCCATGGAAAAGTTTTCAGTAAATGTTATTTAAAAAGTTTAAATACCACAAAGTAACATATTATTGACATCCATTCCTGATGATTCTTCTGACTGAAAATTAATTCAGGATGTTGGTTATTAGTAAAAAAATAATTTGCAAAATATAAATCTGGTATGTGGTGATTGGCCATTGTAGTTCAGAAGACAAGGACATTGCTCATAAGTACTTGCGAGAGCAATGTTGCTTTTCAAAAGCAATGGCTATCAATCTACCAATCAGCTCAATGGTCTGAAAACTATGGCGCATGAATTCAGCTTAAAGGTTAGAGTGAAATTCTAGGTGATGCCTAAAGACAAAATGCCACCTAGACTGAACAGAACAGAGGGTTAAATAGGCCCTGATAATTGAATGTCTTACCTTCATCTGTAAGAAGAACACATCCCCTGGCTGTTATCTTCTTCAATTGATTACATGAGTTTGCAAGGTGCTTCAATCCTTCATCAGATATCTGTTAAGAATAAAACACATTTGATTAATAACAAGTCTAATCAATGGGAGGGAGATCATTCTTTGTGAGAATGGAAGATAATTGCACCCTTCAATGGATTCTAACATGGTCACAATCTCACAATCTCCCAGCAGTTGGCAATTTTGTATGTAAATCTGATTCAGCATGATACAGAGATTTTGTGTACCGGGGCTCTCTTGACTTCCACATATTACTAGCATTTCTTTGCAAAACTGTTTTCAATTCACAAATCTAACTTCTTAATTAAAGACTGAGATGTAGAGAACAGAGCTGTTGCACAACAGGTCAAAAGTTTTCATTTTCGCTCTGAATAATTATGCCCATCCAATGGTTATAACAGACCCATGGAATGATCCTGGGTAACTAACAGTATTACATGTAGTGCCTGCACTATAACTTATATTTGCCCTGGTTTGAAGGGCTGTGCTATAGTAATTGTATGAGAACGAAGAGTTGACCTCTTTGCCATGGAAATATCACTGCCTCATTTCTTCACAACAGATTCAGAAAAATGACCTCAAAGCAACTGGTGACATTATTGCAAGCTCGTTCTCTTGCTTGATAAAGTTAAAGTTATATAGCTACAACACCAATGTAAGGTATAATGAACCAGCAAGGCTCTCCAAGTTGAAGGAACTAAATGCCAATTATAGTCCCTGTGATATGCCAAAATTATGTTTCCCCAAGCTTGAACTTGAAATGTGTTTGTAGTGTCACGTTATTATTACCAAAAATCTGAGAATGTACCTTCAATTGACCAACTAACTGTATAGAACTAGTATCCCAATCTTAAATCTAAACTATATATTTCTACAGACCTGGTCAAGATAGTTGATATTGATGATTTCAAGCTGCACACACCCTGCTAATCCTTGTAGTCCTGCATCATGGACACCATCATAGCAACCACTTACATCTATCAATCTAAGAAAAGTAAATAAAGCATTAAATCAAAGACATATGAAACAAAATTACCCTGACAGAAAATATTAGGAGTACACAAAACTGAACAGATATACAAGTACAAGTAAAAAATAATTATGATGAATATTGTGTCACTTTCTCGAGACAAGAGATTGTAAAACCAATAAAATGTGTATGACCTAAGATCAAATCTGTTCCATTGAGCTGCAGATTTTTTCAAGAACAATTGTGTAGTAAAATCTTCTTCTTTATTGTATTACTCTGATGAAATTGTTTTGCTAAATGGGTGTGATCCGATTGACAGCCTCATAACCCAATTTTCTTCATCAAAATTGAAAGTTTGGTATCAGAAGAATGCTCATATTTTTATCATTACCCCAATAAAATGTAACACCTAAGATATTTCTAAAAGTTTAAACTGACTTTCAGCACAAAAATTCAAGGTTAGTTGAATTTTTGTGCTGAAAGTCAGTTTAAACTTTTAGAAATTGTTTATTTATTTATTTATTTATTTATTTCACAATATTTCAACAGGGTAACCTGCTCAATAAAAATTGATTTTCAGCAGGGCCCTGCTTAACGTATAAAACACAGTTTTACATGTTAAAAGAAAATAAATATTTACATAAACATATAATCTATCCATAAAACCATGACGTAAAAGACATAAAAGATATGTATATAAATTATTGAATAATTGATAAAATCATTAGAAACTTCATAAGAATTGCATAAGAATATAAATATTGACATAAACATATAATCGAACCATAAAAACCATAATATTAAGAAACATGCTGATGTAAAAGACATAAAAGATATATATATACATAAATAGGATAATTGATTAAAAAAAACATTAGAAAATACATAAGAAATATACATTGATATGCTAAAAAACCTATTGCAATTGAAAACATAATTTAAGAATGCAGAGCAAGATGATGACTCATAAATGGCAAGATACATTAACATAATTTCAGATCTTTTTTAAAAGCTGTTTTAAAAGACGAGAATGATTTTGCATCTCGGATATCCTTTGAAATAAGATTCCATGTGATACATCCCTGATATTGAAACATTCTTTTACCATAATAAGTATTAAAACTAGGCTTGTAAAGATTTCCAGCTTTGCTTGTTCGTGTATGTACAGCATGGATAAAACTAACTGCATGAAATAAATCATTAAGGTAAACAGGGGCCATATTATTCAAAACTTTGTACATCATACACCCATTATTATATAAAATTCGACTACGAATATCCATGAAGCCTAAAGTCATTAACATATCTTTGATGTGTGTACGGAATAGCATACATAAAATAATTCTCATGGCAGTATTCTGGAGTTTTTGAAGCCTATTTATATTAGTTTCCGTACAACTACTCCAGACAACCATTCCATAATCAAAGTGAGGAAGTACCAATGTGTTATAAATTGTGATAAGGGAACTCTTTGGTACAAATGGCTTAATTCTCCTCATGATACCAAGACCATTACATACCTTTCGTCAAACGTTGTTAACATGATCATTCCATTTTAAGTTTGAATCAATAGAAACACCAAGATACTTAAACGAATTTACATTTTCAAGCACAATATCACCAGCACGTATGAACTTACATTCGAACACCTGATATGTTTTGTTTAGATGGTGTGAACAAAAACTTGGTGAATTGTGGTAACCACAATCGTACTATGTGCCATCTATGGATTATTATTATACATTTTTCTGCTTCTCGTATCAAAACTGCTGGAGGAATACAACTCAAAAATTGGAAACATATAGGCCTTAAGGGCTGGGGTATGAACGTTTGGACATATTATATATAAATCATCTTTATTCAACATAAAGAAAAACACATATAAAGCCCAGATCTACTGCAACCCATTCCGGTTGCAGGCAAGGCAGGACAAAAATACAAACATTTAAATAAATAAACAATTTATTGTGGGACATTAGAGCACATCAGACATATCAAATTGCATTCTGAATAATGAAGAATGTCTTTCTGATATCAAATAATTTTGATTTTTGAAATTAGCAATGTAATACACATTTTATGGCAAATGATTAAAATTGATATTTTGATATTTAACAGTACTCAAGTAAACTTTATAAATCTGATGATTTATACTTAAAGTGCCGACGATCAGTTGAAAATTTTGACCTTTCGTATTGAAGATATGTTTTTTTTTTTTTTTTTTTCAAAAAAAATTAGGTGTTTTTGGGGAAAAAATCCATATCTTCAATATGAAAGGTCAAAATTTTCAATTGATCGCCAGATTTTCCTCCCAGCTACATACACTTTTATTTGATATTCTTCGTATTCAGAATGCAATTCGATATGTCTGATGTGCTCTCATGTCCCACAAAAAATAATGTCGAAATGCTCAAAACGCTCATTCTGGATCCCTTAATGTAAGATAAAAAAAAAAACATGAAAAAAATCAGACCATGCCCTTTAAAGTAATTTTCAATGTGTCATTCAATCTTTAATAATAATATTATATCAGAATAAGAAATCAAAAGGCAACATGAGCAGATTGCAAATCAAATATGTCAGCTGCAAAGTTTATAACTATTACCACACAATCAAATCTTATTTGCAGCAAAATTGATGGGAACCCTGGAATATATTCACCTTAATTGTTTGCAATTCTGTCCAACTTTCACAAGTACTTCATCATTTACTGCAGCATTTTGACTCAAGCGTAACTCCACTAATTCAGTCAAGTGGGATAAGGAACACAGACCAGTAGGGGACACTGTAATAAAAAGACCAGATAATATAACAAACTGTAAAACAAATACCACTTATTTCAAGAAAGTACCTGTAAGAAAAGAACAGACTGTAAATCTTTTGAGAGTCTGAAGAATGTGAAAATGTCAAAAAGCTAAGAACCTTATTTTGGCTTTCTCTAAAGAAGAATAAAAAAGTTGCTTTTTACAGTTTAAAAACTACACATTATTTGTTTACCTGTTTGTACCAGGCCAGACAAATCCAGCTTGTTGAGTTGAGTGCAGTGCTGAAATATTAACAACAGATTACACAGGAAGATAAATTAATGCATGCTGGTATTGAGCATCAATGCCGAGTAATCCTGATTTGAGAAAGTGTGCCATTATTACATCTTTGGGTATTTTTTAGTAACTCATGAATGAATATTCTTGTATTTAACCAAATTATGAACTATTTAGCTTACATTTGTGTGCAAATCACATAGCCCATTCATACATACACATACCCCACTGTATATTTAATTGTGACCTTGATAATTATAATGAGGACAAAAGTAGGAAATATTAGTTTAAAAACTTAGCACTGGGAAAACAAGTAAAACTGCAATCTGTCATTGAATCTGATTCCCAAAAAAACATGACTAAAAGGGCAAAATACTAAGGCTAAGTTACACCAGAAAATAGCTGTAGTCACAACAATGCAAAATAGATCAAAATTAGACCAAAAAATAAACTATGGAGATTGTCAGTATCACAGTATGCTTCTTCAAATCCAAATAAACTATTTTCATGTGTGATAACTGTACTCACCTGAGCTAGCAGCCTCAATGATTTGTCAGTGATATGATAACAGTAACTAAGATCAAGGCACTTAAGGTGGGTAGTACATTTTGCTGTCAGTTCATAGATACTTGCATCATCAAGACGACTGCATCCACTTGCTATGACAGTGTGGCAGGATTGATTTAGGATGTGAAAGCACTGCAATGTTAAGATGAGAAGAAAGTTTAGCTTCAAACTTAATGCCCCATTAAATTTTGTGATCTAAAGTATCTCCACAAGTCCTTCTCAGCAACTGATTGAAATTCTTTGTTCAGATATTAGTTGAGATAGATGTTGTGTGCATCTCCACAAGACCTTCTCAGCAACTGATTCTCAATCTCACACAATGCCACAGTGTGTTTGATTAAGCATGTGGGGGTGATTGTTCACATCTGGGTACTGCTTTGCTCTTACTTGATGCAGTGTATTGAATGCGGTGAGCGCTGCATAGTTGAATACCTGCTAATTATCACATTGTGAGCTCTTATAATAATAATGTTCCCAAAATAATCATGGAAGAATGCATTGATATAATGTAAATTTAATAAATACAGTGATTTATAGACTGCAACTTATATCAACCATGGAAGTATATCCTCCAAATGGATCTTAAGGTATGGCTGTATTGTGAAGCGCATCACATTATACATCTTTAACACATTGAGCAGAACTGGATAAGATGAGACAGGAGTATGTGAAGAGGTTTGATTTTAGAATGCGGAGTACCTGGGAAAAACCTGTGAGGGCAGTCAAAGATTGGCATCCATACTCACTTAAGCCATTGCAGGGAATTATACCCAGGCTGCAGTGGTGAGAGGAGAGTGCTTCAACCACATCCAACCTGTCCTTCCTTAAACCTACTTACCTTTCCCCTGAATCTTTTACTTTCTCTTATGTCAATGTACTCCAGCATTGGACAGTTGTGAAACAACCACCAAAATCTGAAAAGAAAATGATCATAATATAGATCACAATGCATGTGTGTGGGGGAGTGTGTTGGGTATGTGCATGCTTGGGTAATTACCATCAAACAGGATGAAAGCAAGTTCTCACTCCTGCAATGGCAAACCATGTCTAATTGCAGAGGATGGTCCATATTCACTCTCACAAGCAAAGGACTAGAAACACCATAAAATACATTTGCAAAGGTGTGTGGGTTGACTATGTATGTGTGTGTTTATGTGAATATCAAATCTTGGATAATTGATGTGCATGCATAAGTGCATAAATCCAAACCTGGAAAAATATAAAGTATAACAGCAGTAGCTTATGGGCTCTTGAGTTAAGATGAAAGGTATCTTATACAAAATATTGGCAATCCATCAAGATTTGATTTGAAACTTCTTGGAACATTTCCAAAAAAATGTACAAACATGTTTAAAAAAATCTTGTTTTAGGCCTATTTGAAGAAAATTCTGTAAAATTGAGGTACTGACATTGTGCCGCTTTAGTCATGCACGTAAATGTGTGTGCTGCATTCCATAACCTCCCCGTGGGTGCATGCATTGTCATGGTTGAGTAACAGAAATGCAGGCATTTGTTACGTTGTGTTAATTCAATTATAAGAGTACAGCAGACCTCATAATTTCTATACAATGTACTCACCCCTTTTCACCTACTCCTAAGCACCTTTGCAGTATAAGTTTCTACAAAATGAAAATAAGAGCTGTTATAAGTATCATAGAATTTCTACTAATGGGCTCAATAGAAACTTAACAATACTGCGTAAATTATTTCTTTATCAGCAACAATTTAAGTCTAAACAATTTCATAAACTTAAGGTTGGTCTGAACCATGGCATGTTTTAAAAATGCCAAATTCCAGTTTTCTTGAATTCTATATTCATTAGTCTGTGTATTTAAAGTTTGAAATGAAAAATTTTAGGTTTTTATATTTTTTACCAAATTTCTATCATTTTTAAATATGGTATTTCACCCTTTTTTCATCTGAAATCGTCCACATGGTCAATGGCGGGAAATCTTGCCAATGTTGTTGCTAACGATAACATATTTTTGCTGCGCCCGACGCAAAATACAACAAGCCAGCCTGCGTTTCCCCGTGCGCTTCACCTGTATCTCGCGCGGAGCTTCACAACAACTTCGCTGACATGGCTGAAGACATGGTTAAAACATTTTCCATAATTCCATAGTTCAGACCAACCTTAACAAATCCACATTATGATATTGATTTTTCATACAGGAAAGCTTAATGATTTCAAAACCTTGATTATACAAAATACTTCTAACTGCCTGATAACCATGTTTGTGATTAGTTGATTATTCTAGTACAGGATTAAACTGGGATTATATTTCCAATGGACATTTTACTTCCATGTCATTACCTTTAACTTATTACAACTTTGGCTAAGTTGCTGCAGTGTTTTGTTTATGATGCTAACTCCAGTCAAGTTTATGTTTTCAAGTCGTGTACACCTCTTTCCTATTGAGAAAAAAAAATGAAATTATGAAAGACATAATGAGATTGCACAGAAATCAAGGTAAATATCTCCAAAGACTTAGGCCAATTGCACCAAATAAGCATAATTTTTGATAAAAGGCTACTAATTTAGTAAGGAGGCTAATATCCGGTGATTTTGTAACATCCAAATCACAATCAGAATAAAGTTGGTTAATTAGCAAAAAGAGTAAATACGATGTGAATGGATCCCACACAGCACATAGCTTTTCCCCCAAATAAAAACAAAATAAATAAATAAATAACTGTTTAGCACATAGCTTTCTGACCAAATGTCTCTCAGATAAACCCTTTCTTTTACTGATTTTATTCATTCCTATACAATACACAATATGCAAGCAAATAGATCTGAGTGTACACGGGAGCGCTCAACTAGTTAGCGCTTTTAAAGCACAAACTTCCTTTTTCATACACGCACGCTAACTGATTGAGTTTGCTAACACGCCCCTCACTTATTGTCGACCCCCATGGGCAACATGTCTACCTTCCACCGCATGGTTACCATTTTGATTTTAGTATTTAGTTCTGCTCAGTAATTAATACTTTAGTAATTTTAGCCAGCAGTTGTGGAATAGATACTAGAGAAGTAATGTTACTAAACAAGTGACTTGCCCGGATTTGGTGCATTCAGGCAATTGTGTATCAAAAATAGTCACACAAAAATGAACCAGAATGACACTAGTAATCAACTTCATATGGCCAGCAACCAAATCATTATCTCAGTCATGACTGTACATATAACACACTGATGTGCAACTCATAAAATTGGACAAATCAGGACTCAAATTTGGCACTTGCCCATTAGCAGCAGGGTTGCCAAATCCGCGATATGGTAGCCATAATAATATATTTCCACCAGACATACAGAACATATTATCTATTTTACACCACTAAATATTTGTTAGAACTTGGACATCACTGGAAATAGATTGGAAATAGATTAAATAACAAAGACATGTTATATAGAATATTCTACATCAAACAATCAGAGTCTGCAGTGACCCTTACAGAAGGAGAGAGAAGCAAACCCTTTGCACGTACCAATCAACTCTATGGATCTATAGGTGAGTAGGTGTGGTGAGGATGACAGATCTAATGATCGAAGGTTCCTGCAACCACGCAAGAGGATAGAGCGGAAGATTTCATCTGTCAAACCAACTGGAGATGAAGAGTCACCTGTGAGAATGTGAGAAAAGAGCACAAGAGGATGATTAAAGGTATGTGACCCGATTAACAACCTCCTCCACTTTACCCATCAAAATGCAGATTTTAATATCAGGTGAGTCCATATTTTTCTCATAATCCCATAGAGGCCTTGCATGTGACGTATCATCCCGTGAATATGGCGGACTACTCAAATGCATTCAACAAAAGCATGATTGCAATCTACCGTAACAGTTCGTCTCACACACATAACCCTGCACTACGATCACATAGGTTGATGACAACATTTGATTTTGTTCATGATAACCATAATCATATAACTAGAAATCATACTTCTAATACATTGATTGTACCAAAATTTAAATCAAATTCAGGTCAACATACTTTTCATGTCAGGGCAGCCTATGCATGGAATTCTTTGCCACCGACAGTAAGAGCTCAGATGGAAAATATGACTTTAGGCCAATTTCAATCAAAAATTAAAGACATTTAGGCCTGTCTTTATCTATATTTTTATTCATTTACTTGCTTGATTTTTTGTATATAAATATAATTATTGTATTTCTGTATTTTGAATCATGGTATTTATAATTATCTTGTAGTTGATGATACCATTATACTTATTTGCAATATATTGTAAATACATTGTAAATACTGTATGATATTTTGTAAATATTGTGTACTGTATCGTAATATATTTTGTTGCTATAACATGTATCAATGAGGGCCTGCTTGAAAAGCAGTGCATGTCACTGAAGCAGTATAACCCTCAATAAAGAAAGAATAAATAATAATAATAATAATGGACTGCACTCTGCCATAACTACGGTGAAGGACACCGGCTCAAATCCTTTGTTTGGAGCCAATCGATAATTTCATGCAGGGCCTCTATTGAATATGGCATTATTTTATGCATCTAAATCTACATGTGGCTGGGAGTCTTAGACAATAGGCTATTCCAGTTGAAATTCATACTATCTATGGAGGGCATGACCTTAATCTTCCATATAGAATGTGCAAATTTCAAATGATTTTTCCTGAATAGGTGGCTCCATTTGAAATATACACTATCTGGATGGTACATTTAAGATCATGTCTTCTATAGGGGGGTGCATGGACTTCAACTGGAATGGCTGAATGGACATACCTGTAGCAAACTTCAATCCTTTGAAGATATTGGTAAATGTTAAATATTCAACAGACTGCCAACTGGCCTTGGCTACATTATACCATCTCTTGCAAACTGAAACAAAAATAAGGATATCAAAAAATGTGTGGCAGGATGAAAAAACATTCCTTCCAAATTGTAGCTGAGGGATCCTGTAGCAGTAGGGGATTTGGAAATGCAACATAATCCCATGCAGCAATTGGTAAGGTGTCACCTAGAATATGTAAAGCACTTACTAAGGCTGTATGTATATTACAGCTAAATTGGCCGCAGTTTCTCCAATGAAACCCAGTCTTGTGCCAATAGCAACTAAACATTACACAGTGATCCCTAAATTACCCATTCATTACATCACACATTCCTATATCATTTGGATTATCCTGTATTTTTCAGAGAGCTGAACAGCCAGGTGTACAAATTGAGCCCATCAGAGAAGCAGGATTGAGCATTTTAGTACCATAATTGGCTCTCTGTGTACTACTAGAGAATGTTTTATTTCAGCATTCATTATTTGCCTGCCAATGGACATTTTTGACTGTTTTATATATTAGTGTAGGTCAAATTGGGAAAATTAAGATTAGCATCTAACTTGTTTTTCTTGGACACCAGAGGCTATAAAAAAGCCCTTAGCTGTTTGAACTCAGGCACTTACCCCTTTCTACCACAAGCCTGTCTTTGAGGTCTAACAATACAAAGATCTTGATCAGTATCTCATCATACAGTTTATGGATTACAGCATCATCTTCAGACACGTCATAGGTGGTTGTAAATAACTCTCTGTCACAGGCATCTTCAAATTGCTACAAATAAAATAAATGTATCAAAGAAACAACAAGGCATAGTTACAACAGGCACAAAAATGACAAGGAAATATTAATTTGAACTGATTAGCTTACAACAAGAATGCTTTTAACATCATCATGTGCCGTGAACATGCACACATTGTCATTAAGAACAAACTGATTTATTTGCATCCTGATGGCTTTAGAAAAGTGAAATGCCGATCTAGAGTGTAATTTAAGTAATTACACTAAATCCTTTGCCATCATCCCAACTGCATATGGTCATGTTTTTTGAGGTGGGACCCAATTGTGTCACATCTTGCAATTTGTCAAAAATCAACTCCTTTTTTGTATTTCTGATTATATTTCAAAAAGTTTTCACCCAAACTAGTAAAAGTATACATTTTTAGAAAGCATATATTGTCATGACTGCAAATCTGTAAAGTTTGAATGGATATACAGGGTGTACCAAAAAATATACAGGGTGATTCCATTGAAAAATACCGAAAAAATTAAATTTCTTTACCGCTCCAATATTTCTACATAGTATATTAAATTGGAAAATGAACTTGATATTTGGAATGTACACAGTTAGTCCTTTCATTAAATGTATAGTTTGCACTATATTTGTTAAGCCCATTGTGTTATACAGGGTGTGAAAAAAAGTTGTAAATTAATTTTTTTAATTTATGTAAAATTTCCCTAAGTGCCATTAAATTTGGAAGATAAATTCAAAATAGTTTACAGAATTGCTATAATATCAAATTTAAATATCCAATTCCTATATAGGGTGTTCCAAAAATCAATATTCAGTGAATAATAAGTAACAAAGGTACATGTACAATACATGTACAATAGCCTACATCAATGAACTATTTAACAATAACCAGAGATCAATATGTCATCAGATTAAATCATTTGACTGTAATAATCTCCTTTTAGAAGATTTATTTCATATTTCAAAGATAAAACAATATTGAAATTTATTTCATATGCATGCATGCAAAATTAAAGCCCATTGTATTGTATGACCCACATTCCACTGCATTAATTAAAAGCTTGTTAAATCCTTAATTACTAAGTTCGTTAAGATTAACTAGGCAATTATAGTTATAGAAAGTTAAAAAATAAGATTAACATTATGCAAAATGCATTTTTACTTCTACTAGGCAACAAAGTGCATAAATTTTATTAATGAACATCAACTTCCCATTGGAATTACACAGAGCTCCTCCGCTTCCGGCTCCTCCACTTCCGGCACCACCCCTGACTAATTAACTTAATTAAGCTGTTGTAATTAATTAATACATTTGTTTAATTGTATTTGTTATTAATTCATTAGATTAATAATTTATCTTCAAAATAAGACCAAAACCATTTGTTCATGATGAATTTTAGCAAAAATATAGGAATAAGTAGACAAAATGATTTAGCAAAATGTGACAGCACCACCTTTTTTAGGGTCCCAGTATAAAAAACATGACCATATGTTATTCTATTGTGCTAATTAGTATCAACTGAAAACAGCATTCCAAAGGTGACAGACATAAGAACACAATGTGAACTCAAGTGTAACTTCTGATACACCAGTGGATCTGTAAACCTTCTTAACTCCCACATTAGTAAAAACTACACAACTAACACAAAGAAACAGACTAGTAAGCAGTAATTACCTCTTGCTTTTTGTTCTTCGAATCTAAATTGTACTTTTGAGCTTTGGACAATTGTTTGTTGTTTCTTGGTTCTGCATATTCAATTCTGAGAACTCTGAAAACAAAATAATGCAAATAATGTAAGAAAGTAAAAGAACTCTTGCAAATACTTTCTTGGTGCAATGTTCCTGTCTAGGTGAGTGAAGGTTTGTAATTAGCAATTTAAATAGATCAAAGACTCTAATTATTTTACATAATTCCACATAAGCTCTACATTACCAAATAGGTGAATATTATTTGTTTGTTCTTATTTCTACATGTGCAATAGTCAGAGATGCTACAGGGTCAACCAAATAATCCTGAACTTTTGTGAAGCGTAATGAAGTTTTTGGGTTTATGCCTGTGCATAGTACATTATGAATCACTGCATTTTTACGAAACACTTTGACCTTACCTTTCACGCAGAGTAAGCTCCTGTTCTGTCGCAGCCATTACACGTTTCACTTCCTCTGGAGTTCTAAAGGTCACAAAAGCCATCCTAAATGGATAGGTATTCAAAGCAAATCAAAATGTATATGAATCAATATTATCAGTTATTGAAGAGAATTAACAACTTCCACACTAATCATCAGTGCATATTAAGGGATTTTTTTTGATGGATGAGCAATATTAATTCAATGAATATCCTAGCTGTTCTGCTTGGTGCTATTTCTAAAGAGCCTGTTGCGGTAGTCTACAATCAAAGACCACAATTTGGATTTAACAACTGGGTGAACACTAATAATAGGGCATGGGTGGTTATTAGAATGAAGATGTTTACAACCACTCAATGATGAAAAACATGTTAATTTTCAATGTACCAAACATTGCAGCAGTTTATGTGTGTTATTGCCAATCACTTACCCTTTTGATCTGGATTTGTGTTGTAGATGTTCCTGCAGCAAATAAACATCAACAACTTTGCCAAATGATCCAAAGAACCGTCTCAACTCTGGCATCTTCACCTGTTGAGTAAGATCATTTAATTTTCATTTAATACCTAGTGCATCTTTCTACACAATGACATCAGCATTATAAAGGGACCAGGTACAAAATCATATGGAGGAAAGGGAAGAATGGCCAATACATATAGCTAGAGGATACAAAAATCAAGACATGATAAATGACAATAACCAAAAGACAAGAACAGGGAAAGAGTGGACCTGTAAAAGGTTTCAGACAAGTCTATGTTTGAACTTTGAACTGAGTATAAATTTTTGGTTTTACTTCCTTTTATGTTTTGTTGGACAATATTTGTATCAAGAGAACTCCAAACAACAGTACAGAACCAGTAATTATTGTGCAGTTCAACAAAAACAGGGTGTAAAATACTAGCATGAAAGTTTATGTGTTGGTAATCAAATATATGGAGTTTATGTATTGTGAACAAATTTGTTCATACATACATACATACATACATTACAAATTCAAAGAACAGACCTTCCAGAATAGGAAGTCGTACATACACACATACATACATAGGAGGCAAAATATATAATTACTGCACTGAGAGCTCTGATATTCTAGCTTGGGGACTAGATTACTATTTGGTCAAATTGAAAACACTCCATCAAGTTGGGCAAGTGGATTTCTATGTGGACTTTCCTATCGGACAAGTGCAAATTTTACAATTCTGCGAGGCCTGATCATAGGGTTAATACAGACTAATGTGTTCTGATTTAACACAACTGATTTAATACAAATGAAAAACAAACAACAAACTTGTCTAGTATATACCACTCTAATATACCAGTTAAATCAAAATTTCCAAATCACTCTACTGTGACTGCTTTTCAATTGATTTATCTGGCATAACTGTAAAAGTGAGCATTGGTGTAAGAAATCTCTCCATTACCTGCATTCCTTACCTTAAATGGAATGTTCTTGACCATAATCTTGGCTTCATTACCACCTATCTCTTGTCTCCCCATTCTGGTCACTCTACTTTGTCCTGATGAACTTACATTATTCTCAGCAAAAGTAGCAAACCCAAACCCTTTACCAAAACTTGATGCAACACTCGGACCATCCGAAGGATACCCAGCACTTTGTTTCGAACTGTCTTTGTTAGAGTCATTATAAGCATCATGTTGTTGAATTGATGCAAAAGATGTTTTTGTCTTGTTACTATCATCCTCCTTTGTTGATTCCAATGAGGTACTGTCTAGCAGTTTATCCATCTCATGTCCATTGTTTTCAACATCATCCTTATACTTTTGGTTACGATGAGCTGCTGCAAGGTTCAGCTCTCCTTTGCTTAGAGCCTCTTCGACATGTACTTCTTCTGTCCCGAGTACTGCTTTGAGATTGATTTTGCCCAAACCATCTGTATTATCTGTGGGTTTTTCTTTGGCTTCTGTGAGGAGATTTTCTTGTCTTGGGTTATTATCCTCTGTATTTGTAACTGCAGGGAAAAAGAAAACCAAGAAAGTAATATTTAATACCTGTACAGCACTGGTAATGTCCAGTGGCGGGGGGCAAAATTACCGCAAAAAGGTGAAAATTTTCATAATTTGGGGTTTTTACTGGGGGCGGGGCAACAGGGGGCCAAGAGTTCTGACTGGGGGTGTTTGCCCTTTGCCCCCATACCTTCCCCATGGCGCCGCCACTGGTAATGTCAATTTCTGAGGAAGATGCCCTCAGTCTATTATTTTGCAATAATGAAAGACCAAAATATGCAAAATAGTTTTTGGATTACAGTTTACAATGTGTAGGAGTTTCAATACAATTTCTAGATTTATATTTGAAAGTTAAAGTCAAAGAAAACATTGATTAAAAAGTGCAGTATAGTGTGGGCACCAAAACCCCCAAATTTCCATGTGTATCAAGAAAAGAGAAAGTATAGTGTGGGCACCAAAAACTCCAAATTTCTGTGTGTATCAATAAAAGAGAAAGTATTGACTAGGCTTGACCTCCGTCCTTCATTAGCTAGCCTGTGTGAGGAAATTGAGCCAATCTCCAGGCTGCTCTGCTATTGCCTGCATATGAAGAGGATCTCACTACTGAATGTAGCAGCCATCTAATTATGCTGGCTATGTTCTTTTTTCACCATTGTGTCACGTTGCAATAGATCATTGTATTTATTGCTTACTAAAGCATTTTGGCATTGTATTGTCGTAAAATGCTTTTGATTGTATGTATTTTTTATGCTAACTTGTATCGGATCACAGCTGAATTAAGTTGCTGCAGCCATTTCATGTTGCCTTTGTTATCCTTGCCTCGCTACAGCCCTTGTTTTCAGTGCGATGCGATACAATCAGTTTCTGTATTTATGTTTTCATGGATATTAGTATATTTGTTATAATGTTTATTGATGTGTGCATGTACTATATATATGCTTATCACATTTATATATTGGCACTAGTGATCTGGTAACCCCAGGAATGAGTCACATGCATACATTTCATGTTACACACATGCACAAGCTCTAAATGTACATATACTCAAGTTATTATATTTTTCATACTGGTGGCTGTATAACTTTAACCTGCTGCTGTACTTTCTACTTCGGTGGTGGTCTTCTGCAATGACTTATGTACTTTTTATTGATATTGCATGAACATTGTTGTGGTGGTGTTGCAAACGTCTTCGTATGCATCAGTGTTTTAATGTTTATCTTCAAATCTACACATATTTTATGTGGTGCGCCTGATAAAAGGCAGGATATCCAACCAACCAACCAACCATAGCTTTAATTTTATGATTTTTTAACACATAACTTCATAAGCTTATAGTTATAAATTTAGTTTAAAAATAATGGACATCATCAGGAATGATCAATGCAGTATCACCCAGTCAGCTGCAAGTGCAATGCAGCAAATTGCCTTGAATGAAACTTACAATAACGTTGTAAAAGCAGAACACCTTCTCCAACAACAGCAATCAAAGAGAACATCCTAAGGTTTACTGTTTCACGCAGTCAAAATTTGATATGGAAGTTTTTGGTTTGTTGCATTTGGAGTGACGACGAGCTTCATTTAATTTTAGGGATTTTCGTAGTTCTAAATTAAATAAATTAGTTCTAAATTAAATAAATAAATTATTGTTTTGTGTTAAATTTTATCCATAGAATTCAGCGTAGATATAAATATAATCAAACAACAGGATAACTTTAAATATACGATATGATTTTGACCTTTATTTATTATATTTATGAATTAAAAAAAAAAAAAAAGTTCTAGCAACTCTAGTCTAACCCACAGCGCGTGGTACAAATTTGTCACGAAATTCGCGAAAATCCTGAAAAACATTCTTTGTTTTTTTACAAATTTTGCGGATGTTGCATGATTCGACGCTCTCAAAATCATGAAATAGAACTTCATCAGTCTGCACATAAGGCCATGAAGTAGGAGCTTATGGTGTTAAACCAACAGTTTCTGGCTAATGAATCTTGCTGAAACTGTGATGTGTGCACGTGTATACTACTGCTGAAATTTGGTAAGCTTACTCAATGCAACATGCTCAACTCAGATCAAACCAGCTTCACTCATGTCTATATACACATGTAACGAATAAGGTGACAGAAAAAACATGTTGGCAGATTAAGACGGATCTTTGAGTTGGTTAGTTGGGCAAAAACTTCCATGATTTTTTATAACAAAATATATTGAGAAAATCAACAATAAAAAAAAAATGAAATAATTTTAAATTTTTCCCCTCGATTCGCTCGGTTTTTTTTCATTGAAAATAAATCTATTTTTCGCCCCAAACAGCTGATTTAACAGGCATACAGCAATTTTCTCCAAACTCAATCTAGATCCATGAATTAGGGGTTCATTCATATATTTTCATGACTAAACGGTTGTTTATGTAGGTATAATACAAAAAAAATTGAACTTTTTTTGATTCTCATCAAAGTAATCTCATATTAAAGAGCTAAATGAAAGAAAACTGATGAGGCATAAATGAATGTCATACGACATGTGGTTGCGGAGATATGCTAATTTGAATGTCTCAATTTTTCAGCCAATTTCCTGTACAAACTTTTTGTGCATGCACATATTAAAATGCTTATAGGCCTATACTGTGCATACTGTACACAATTTTAAGAAACAAGCACTTGCTATTTACCGGTACTGAACTGTAAATGTAATCCTAGATTGATTGAATTTGTATTGATGTGAACATAAGGGCCTATCATTTTCTTTTGGAAGGAGGGGTCCCAAATATACAGGGGGGGTCATAATTTTTGGAAAGAAAAATAGGGGGGGTCATAAAATTTTGATGACCAAAATGTAGGGAGTTGCAAGATGACCACAGATAGTGTGTTTATCTTATTCAAAAAGACTGAATACAATTTTAGCCTCTTCAGGGGGTAAGGTGTATCAGTGGGTGGTGGGGAGGGGTCATAAAATTTTGTTGCAGAAATAGGGGGGTTGCAATTTTATTGATGCTGACTTTTTTGTAAATTTGGGAGCCCCTTGAAAATGATAGCCCCTAATATACTAAATGAACATGTATGAGTAACATTTTGTTTTATTTCTGTTTTCTGATGCAGATTCCAGCTTTGACAGAGGATGGAAACCAGGGACTGTCTTTGGAATTTGCAGGAGAGCATTGAATAGCTCTTCTAGAGCCTTCAAGAGCTGTTTAGAACATTTACAATAAAATGTAATGAGAGAATGGTCAACTAAGGAAAGCTAAAATCACTCTCCTATATCCGATTTAAGGAGAGCAGTAGAGAGCGATTGCTCTCGCTCTCCTCAAAAGGCAGTCCCTGGGAAACCACAGTGAGGGCCAACAGCACATATGCAAAAATAAAGAAAAACCTATTCAAAAAGATGAAATTTGTGTTGAAGTGTCTTATTTTTTTTTTTTTTTTTTTGTCATTGAAAAACTCACGGTTTTGATACTACCCACCCGAGTACACCTTTTCACTGATACAAGGGGGGGGGGGGGGGAATTTGTTTGAGGGGGCACCCTTTAAAATGTTTAATTATCATAAGCACTAGCTGATCACCCCCCTCCCCCAGGAAAATGTTTTTGAGCAGGCACCCTTTGGAGCACTGTCTGGCATACAAGGGGGGGTAATTTGTTTGAGGGGGCACCCTTTAAAATGTTTAATTATCATAAGCACTAGCTGATCACCCCCCTCCCCCAGGAAAATGTTTTTGAGCAGGCACCCTTTGGAGCACTGGCTGGCGCATGCTCCCTATTCCGAAGATCATTGCGGAAACTCGAGGGCCAGTTCACTTGATCATCACAGAATGGGGTCACTCCTGCTCAAGTATGAACCCCCCTGCCCCTTCCCCAGCGTTAAGTTTTGTCTTTGAGCAGGCCCTTTGGAGCACTGGCTGGCGCATGCTCCCTATTCCGAAGATCATTGCGGAAACTCAAGGGCCAGTTCACTTGATCATCCGAATGGGGTCACTCCTGCTCAAGTATGAACCCCCCTGCCCCCCCCCCCCAGCGTAAGTTTTGTCTTTGAGCAGGCACCCTTTGGAGCACTGGCTGGCGCATGCTCCCTATTCCGAAGATCATTGCGGAAACTCGAGGGCCAGTTCACTTGATCATCAGAATGGGGTCACTCCTGCTCAAGTATGAACCCCCCGCCCCTTCCCCAGCGTAAGTTTTGTCTTTGAGCAGGCACCCTTTGGAGCACTGGCTGGCGCATGCTCCCTATTCCAAAGATCATTGCGGAAACTCGAGGGCCAGTTCACTTGATCATCAGAATGGGGTCACTCCTGCTCAAGTTACCCCCCATGACGAAGGCGTCATAAGAGTACGCCCCCCATCAATTTGAACATTTAGAAAATCAAATAGGAAAATGGCCAAAAAACGGCCTGTGTGTCCCCCCCCCCGGCCATCATACCCGATGTGTCCACAGTGATTTATGCATCTATCATAGCAAAAATCTGCTAGCGCTATGCATGATGGGATAGGAATAGGAAAGGTCCAAATTTGCTTCTTCCCCCGACTCATAGTCGGCACAGAATGAGAATCTATCCCAGCATCCACAGCATGAGCCCATTCAATTAGTATATACACAAACCATGCCGGGTTAAACATGTTCACTCACTGGCAAAAGTCGCCGATTCATACTACACAAAGTCCCCAGTTCACTCACTTTTTGCGCAAGGCATCCATCCAATCTCATCAAACCAAACATTTGTATGTACAAAAAACTACCTTTATTCACCGCGTGCTCCATTTAACTTACCGCTCAACTCCGTTATTTAGATATTCGGAGAGTAATTTCGAAAAAATTAGATCGAAATCGTCACTTTCAAACCCACTAGAAAGTCGCCAAAATTTGCCGCGACCACGTGCGAATCATCTGACCTCTTCCGGGTTATGATCAAGTTCAACCTTTCGACTTGACCTTGTAAGCTTTGGAACTGTTTTTAACTCAATCTAATTCCCCCCAAAATTTCTTTCAAAAACATCGCCGTAAAATTTACTACCGGTAATGAATTTCCAAAATGGCGCCGGGTGCGCGATTTCCCTATGCTGAGAGAGGCTGAATATTGCGCATGCTCAGGTAAGGAATGCTCACATACCTAGTTTATGCCCGAGAGGCCGCTTGCCACGCACACCGTTACATAGCATGTATGTATGAACTTTGGCTAGTTTGCAAGACAAACTTTAAAAAACCGGACAAAACAGACGTGTCATTTACTCATTTATCGGTATGACATTATCTTTATTGATGCTGCCCTATTTTAGAGCTACTATGGTATGGGTTCCCTGTACTAAGTTTTGGCCTAAAAATACATGAACGTTTGATTTTTACATGCATGCATACAAATGATACATACTTGCTAAAATCTTTTTAAAATCGCAATACCGTACATCAAGTCTTGGTTGGTCTGGCCTGCAGAACAGGGTTGTTTTATCATTCCCTATGCATGCATGCATGTCTTATTCATCAGATGAGGCTAAGTAGGCCTACTGACAATCGATCTTTCATTATAATTACATAATTTCTGAAAACATTTTTCATTATTTTTGCGACTTTTATTATATGACCAAAAGCGATTGTAAAATGTGTTGTTATTTACCGCTTACTGACTAAAGAAACAAGGATGCCCATCTATGGCAATGAATCACCAGTAGCTATGTTTGATTTAGATTTTTCCACTAAAATGCACATGATATTCATCATTTTTTTGTGCAAAAATTACCTGTTTTAATTTTAATTTTTGAAAAATCACAATAACAAATTCAAGTGCTGACCCGAAAATGAAGTGGGGGCAGTCGGACGGGAAACTCTAAAGCTGAATTTATACTCGATCGCCGAGCGATGCGATTAATCGCTTTTGAAAAAGCGATTTGCAATCGCCGAATTTTGCATTGCATCGCCCGTCGCTTTTGCATTTATACTTATCACGGCGTTAGCGATTGCAGACAACAATTAAAATATTCTAAATGCCACAAAATACATTTTTAAAACATGAGTTGCTGTCAATAATTATTGCTTTGAATTAATTTATCACCAAAAGTTAAAAATCGAGAAAGGTAAATTAATTAGCAAAATAATAGATCCAGTTGGTTGTATATGATTGGTTGACGCATTCATGTGTCAAGCGATATCGCTGGGAAGTTGAGATTTCTTCAACTTGCAAAAGCGACGTCGTTTTTGCCTCCGCGATTTGAATCGATTGATCGGCTTGACGCTCTGGAAATGTAAGTAAACATTGAGCATGCGTGAAAATCGCTTTTCTGCAAAAGCGATCGAGTATAAATTCAGCTTAAATCTTTATTGACTGGGGTCTTTGGCATAATGATTAATCTCCCTCATTATTTTTGATTTATTTTGTATGTGTTTTTACTTAGCAATAGCCAATAAACTATTATTGATCACACATGTGTCAGTATCAATTCAATTTGTAAGTCTTGCCAATATTAATATTCCCTGCCAAACCTAATTCCCCATTCAAAATGTATATTCCTCAAGACATTGTGGTGGATGAGTTATACATGTTTAACTTATATATTTGTAATATTCATCTAGCCAGTACAGTGCAGCGTAACCCACACACAGTGCAAATCGCAAAGTGATATCATCAGACCAGCCTAAAAAGTCCCTGAGGCCTGACTCGCCGACACAGTACATTGTGATAAAACAGTATGGATGATCCAGAGCCTGTGGAAAATCTACCTGCATTGGAGACTGATGAAAGTGATGTTGAAGTTGATGAACAAGAACTAAGACGACAAGAAGTAGGTCTCCCAATCTTTTTTGAAAGATATTTCTCCAGCCAATATTTGTGGTGTAATCAAGCAAAATCAGCCGGAAGTGGGGCATACATGGATTCAATTTTCAGTTTTCACGTGTTTATTTTCATAATTTTTGGCTCTTAGCGTAGCTAGGTGAGCCTGAGTCATTGCAGTCAGTGAGGACTGTATTTTTGCTACATATTTTGGCCACTTGCGTTCTTGCTTTTTATGCTAAGGTTTCTTTTGTTTATGATATTTGGCTTTGAAATTACGTTCCAAGGTTTGCTTAGTTATTTAGCAATCGATTGCACTCCTTTAGAAGTGAATTTGGGGTGGGGAAAGTACTTATTTTGAAGTGAGAAAAGTCAAAAGTCGTCATGAGAAACAAGTCATTTCTATCGTTTTGCTTGGTTCCCTGTATGCGCTTAGAGATTATTTTGGTCTGAGTAATTTAAGTTGTGAGATCATGGCGGAATTGACGGATTGCACTATTTTTCTTTGGGAAAGTGACCTTTTATCATGAATTTTTATGGTGATCTCACATGGATAGAAACGTGATTGGATGATTCCTTTGTCCAGATTGTTTATTGAGTTCTCGGGAGTTTTGTTACCATGGGACAACACTTCAAAATATTTAGAGACCAGCGGCGTAGTAATTTAGTTAAATTAACGCTAAATAACCAGGGTTGCCAAAATAATTCAGCCCGAATCGCAGGTCAAATAATCGAAAAGTCGCCCAATTTTTTTCTTTACCCTTTGCATTCTATGGGGCAGGAAATTGTCCCGGGGAAAATCTTCAAAAGTCGCCTAATTGGGTTACCAAATCGCGTGTTTGACAACCCTGAAAACAACGTCTCGACAGCGAAGGTCACATCTGGCTATTCATTATCATTGTTTGTCTGGCACGCTTTCTACAGCGTGGGTTGGGAATTCTGAAAATCTGTAAAAATTACAATTTTGCAGAATAAAGGGTGGGTTTCTAAAAAGCGTGGGAGCAATATATAATTATAAAGCGTGTGGGTAACGCTACCAATTGAAAAAAAATATAATAAAGTAATTTGATGATCTGTTGAAAAACATTCATATTTTCTTCATAAATCTGGAAAGAAAATGTCAAAATTAATTTGCTGATGTTTTCAATTCATACGACGTCACCATGTAGAAGAATCGACGCCCGTGAGTTTTATGAATGAATATATTTTCAGTCTCTACATCAGTCGCTTTGGCCCGCTTCGCTCACACTAGAAGTGGAGCGATCCGAACCACAGCGGCCGTGTAGAGAGTATAGACTGACGCTTTCATGTATTCAGGATCTCACAGGTATCTCAGCCCTTTACAATTTGCCCATGTGTTTATGATAAACAATCTGAAGTCGTATCTTTTCGATGCCAACATTTAATATGTCGCAAATGTTTCAGATGAATAAGAAAATCACGAGTGTTTGATAGATGAGGATAAATTCTGCATCAATTCGGATTCTGAAATGGATTGATGGCGCAGATAATGATAAAATGGACCCGGAAGTGACTGTATGAAACGCGGTAGCGCTACCGATGTTCAGTCTTCCGAATTTGATAAAGTAATGCTGTAAACAATCTAAAGTCGATCTTTTCAAAGATGTTTCAGATGAATAAGAAAATCATGAGTGTTTGATAGATGAGGATAAATTCTGCATCAATTCGGATTCTGAAATGGATTGATGGCGCAGATAGTGCTAAAATGGACCCGGACGTGACTGTATGAAACGGCGATAGCGCCGACGATGTTCAGTCTTCCGAATTTGATAAGTAATGCTGTAAGCTTTGGTCACAAACACTGCATAAGGGTGGGAGATAAATTTTTGAAAAAAAAAAGTGTGGAGGAAATATAAATGGTGGGGGTTTGACCCCTGACAAACGTTCGAAATTTGTAGTTGCTACAACTCAACTGATCATCACTATTTAATTCACTATCTGTTTGTTTGTCTGTGTCTGCCTCTTTTCTCAGAGACTATTGTAGTAGTAGCTCGTTCACGTAGTGATTCCGTTGTCTCACTGGCCTACAAAACTTAGATTGCATGGCGATCGGAGTGTTTTCGTCAGAGCACCTCAGACTAGCATAGTAGGGAAGCATGTTCCTCAAACTTGGTGGGTGGATGCATCTTTAGTACACCATGTCACATACAATATTTTCTCAATTCGAATTTTATCCTTTCTGGGTAGGCCTATGACTGATTTTGTTACCGTAAAATTTGTGTCAATTCCCGATATCACATGTTAGTAATAGTACCGTACACTATAAATGCACCAGATTTTGTAGGCTCCAATTGCTGATTACATAAATGAGAACAACTGGTAACCAGCGGCACTGTGCAGTACCGGTCTGTTATTCAATTGCGTTGTGTGTGGGTTACGTGTATTTTATGTGTAAAATGCGGTGATCCACCCAAAAAACTAAATCATCGTATAGATCCCTGGTACTAGGTGCATCTTGACCCCAGCATAAGTTTGTATTGGTTAGCGGGTCAAGGTCACCTGAGGTCATCCAGGGGTCATCTGAGGTCAAATTTGCAAAAACTGTTGTAGGGGCATGAAACTGGTTACAGTCAACATTTGGAGTCAAATTTTGGGAAGGTCATCCGGTCACCCAGGGGTCATCTGAGGTCAAATTACTAAAAACTCGTATGGGCATGAAACTTGGTGGGTACAGTCAACATTTAAAGTCAAATTTTGGGAAGATACTAAGAATTGTCGTATGGGCATGAAACTAGGTGGGTACAGTCAACCTTTGGAGTCAAATTTTGGGAAGGTCATTTTGAGGTCATCCGGGGTCACCTAGGGGTCATCTGAGGTCAAATTACTAAACACTGTCGTATGGGCATGAAACTTGGTGGGTACAGTCAACATTTGGAGTCAAATTTTGGGAAGGTCATTTTGGGGTCATCAGGGGTCATCTGAGGTCAAATTACTAAAACTGTCGTATGGACATGAAACTTGGTGGGTACAGTCAACATTTGGAATCAAAATTTTGGGAAGGTCATTTTGGGGTCACCCAGGGGTCATCTGAGGTCATATTACTAAAAACTGTTGTATGAACATGAAACTGGATACAGTCAACATTTGGAGCCAAATTTTGTGGGGTCGCATGTTCCTCGAACTTGGTGGGTGCATCTTGACCCCAGGCAGAACAAGTTTGTATTGGTTAGTGGGTCAAGGACACCTGAGGTCATCCAGGGTCATTCTGAGGTAAAATTAGCAAAAACTGTCATATGGGCATGAAACTTGGTGGGTACAGTCAACATTTGGAGTCAAATTTTTGGAAGGTCATTTCAGGATCAACCGGTGTCACCCAGGGGTCATCTGAGGTAAAATTGCTAAAAATGTCGTATGGGCATTGGTGGGTACGCCAACATTTGGAGCCTAATTTTGTGGGGTCGTACAGAACAAGTTTGTATTGGTTAGTGGGTCACGGTCACCAGAGGTCATCCAGGGGTCATCTGAAGTCAAATTAGCAAAACTGTCGTATGGGCATGAAACTTGGTGGGTACAGCATACCTGCCAAGTGTCCCGATTTTATGCGGGACATCCCGATTTTAGACCCCGAACGCCATAAAATCGGGATGTCCCGATTTTCTATAAAAAAAAAAAAAAGTTATAGGCCCTAAATTACTTGTTATTGAAGGTTGGAAACCATTGAAATACTGCTTTTTTTTTTTTTTAAAGACAAAAAGTTGGATAAAGTTGTACATTTTGATTACTTTTGCTTCTATTGAACAGTCAGGGACACATTGAATTAGTATACATTGCTAGCTGTTCAGTAGAAGCAAAATTAAAATGTACAACTTTATCCAACTTTGTAAAAATATATTGGCATTTTTTTTTTTTAGTAGCAGTATTTCTTTGGTTTCCAACCTTGAATAGCAAGTAATTTAGGGCCTATAACTTGCTTTTTGGCCAAAAATATTTTTTGAAAAAAAGAAGAAAAAAAAGAGGGGGGTCAAAATTTGTTGAATCATCATTTTATATTATGCATTATATATATCAATTTCAGCCACGTATGTGAAGGCCGTAAACGCAAACTGGACGGGAACGAAAACTCTATACAAAATTCCCACTCCAAATAGTATACTGCCCTCTTTCTTAGACTTTTCGTTTTAAGTTCAATAGAAGGCATTGTTAGGAGAATTCACTGCATGATCAGCAGGTCAATACACCGTTATCTTGTGGTATATGATATTGTGTGCACGGGATTGTGTGTTTACGATTAGTTTGCCCCCCCCCCTCCCCCCGACAAAAAGCACAGAAACCCCACTATTTTGAACCAAGATGGGGATAAATTAGCCAAGTCGCTCAAATTTAAGATAAGTTTTAGATTTTTGTCTTAAGGGGCTGTGCACTTAGCCAAAAAAATCTTTGCCCCCTCCCCTTGACACATGCCAAATTTTTGGGATCCCAATTTCCAAACCTTAAATGGTCAAGATATATGTTGCGAGCGAAAATTTACTGTTTTCCCAAGCTTTTTAGAGCGTTTTATTTAAAAGGCACCCTATGAATGTGTGCCCCCCCCTCGGCTGGCCAAAATTTGCTTGCCCCTTTCGGCTCGCCAAATATTTCTTGCCCCACTACCCCAATTTTACCCTCCCCACTCGGACTCATAATTATTGCACAGCCCCTAAGAAATAATACCCCCTCTCCATATAGGCCTGTACACCCACTCCACTGCATAATTATTATATTTACCCAGAAATCGTTTTGCAATACATAGTGATTTGGTGTACTGCGCCCTTAATACGACCTTGAATAATGTCCATCATGTCCATTATTAATCAGTGCAATGTTGATACTTACGATTGTATCTTATATTCTCCTTACCCGATAAAGTTTATGCGTGTCCGTCGCCAAGGCGAACTCGCAAACTGGTTTATGATTCGTGCTGTTTGCGAAGGCAGCCGTAACACACGTAGGCCATGTTATTAGGCAATAAAAGAACTTTGAAGAATGTCTCTCATGTACAAAAGTATAGGAAACGGAACATTTGAAACCACTTTTTTAGGATGAAGGAAGCATTTTTTCAAAAAAGTGTAAAACAAGTTTTTATGTCAAAAGTGGTCACTTGGGGTGCTAAATCTGCTAACATTGCCTGGGCTTAGGTACCTAATTTGCATATGTTACGGTATAATTTTGAGAAAACAAGTCAAGATAACAGCCTTGAAGAAGATTGCATGTATTCTTCAAGGCTGTTATCTAGGCTTGTTTTCTCAAAATAACCTTATTTTTTAATCCGTTTAAATGTAATTTCCCTCAGAAATGGTGTCTCCTGTAGTGTAAAATGTGTAGAAACCCTCTGGCTTCGGGGGGCTTCACCCCCTCGACCCCGCTTAAGGGCCCCTGGACCCCCGGCCGTAGTCGCGAGCGCTACACACGCTTCGCTCGCTCCGCTTCGCAAGTGTCCCTATTTCGTTTTCAAAAGTTGGCAGGTATGGTACAGTCAACATTTAGAACCAAATTTTTGGAAGGGTATTTTGGGGTCATCCAGGGGTCATCTGAGGTCAAATTACTAAAAACTGTCGTATGTGCATGAAACTTGGTGCGTACAGTCAACATTTAGAGTCAAATTTTTGGAAGCTCATTTCGAGTCAGCCAGGGGTCACCTGAGGTCAAATTACTAAAACTGTCGTATGGGCATGAAACTTGGTGGGTACAGTCAACATTTGAAGTCAAGTTTTTGGAAGGGCATTTCGGGGTCATCTGAGGTCACCATTTAGAGCCAAATTTTTGGGAGGTCATTTTGGGGTCGTCTGAGGTCAATTTAGATGAATTCTAATAGTTGCCAAGGCTTTCTATAGTTGTTGAAAACTAAAAATACTAAAAGAAGGGGATTTTAAAATTTTGCAGAACAAATTATTCTTGCTGGTTCAGTAGTAATTTGCACAATAATGAATTATTTTCAGATTTTGCAACTAATAGTAATGCGGCAAAAAATAATAATGCGGCGGAGGAAGATTGACCCCCGCATCGAGTTTCAAGGACCGTATTGAATATTTGTGGGGAATTTTTTCAAACTGAAGGTTTAAAAAAATTGGCCGACCTACCCAACCTTTCCATACAGCTACCAACCTGTTATGCATTCGACTCCAAGAACAATTGCTTTCCCACAAAAAAAGCGTGAGAGCCACAGCGCCATTGGTGCTCTTGTTCTTATTTTGCTTATAGGATTTTCTATTCTTTTTAATGATTTGATGTTTAATATTATACATGCAAATGTTGAAAATTGGGTGTAAAGTTGCAAAAATATGCTAAAAAATTGAGCTATGTATATTGTGACATCATCAACGGTTCATGTACATGTATCATCTCAAAAACAGCTAGCATAAAATGATCTTTAGAGTAATAACATCCGCTGAAGACTTTGCTTGAGCGGATGAAAGGACTTCGGTGAGTGTGGCCAATTTTGTAGCGTCTTCAGAAGTTAAAAAAATAATTGTTATTTAAATAATTAAACAAACCTATTATGTATTGCATCAATAGGAATATGAGACGAGCCAACATGTGAAAGTAATAGGCGAAGGAGTTAATATGGAGGAACTAAGAAAACTAGATGGTAAAGGCACTGAATTTGAAGTGGAATATGAAGTACCAGGTAAGAACTGTAAAACTGTACAATTGATGCCAGGCCCTGGCAACACCTATACATGTGCAGTACAAAAGTGTGTGGAAAGGGCATTCAACAACTCTTACTATAACTTTGCACCGGAACCAACTGTTGTTAATCCATGATGAATCCACACTTTGCAGGTAGTGTGTATGCAAACGAAAGTTAATGGAAGCACGCATAGCGCATATAATTGGCCTGGAACTTGTGGGTTAATTATTTTAAAACATACCCCCCCTGAATATGGCTTTACCCATATCTTCCTCAATGGGAGTGAGTATTTTAAAACACTGTAATACCACCTCCATTGGTTCCTTTTTTCTTCATATCCGGTGTTTTTCTTACAGAGATTGAAGAACCCAATTACTTTGATGGAGAGGACCTGTTTCAAAATCTGGATCATGATATGCTTCTAGAGCAAGACAGTGATGGTGAAGATGATGGTTTAGTGAGTAATATCATTACAAATACAACCTAGTGAATTAACTGAATTAACTGAAATAATACATTAAACATTATTGCTAACCAAACCACAGAGGGTCAAATAGTTTAGATCTGTAATGTTTGTCATTCCACCCAGGAAACATTTGTCTCATTGTGCTTGTTTGCATCCTGAACATGTATCACTTATTCTAAACCTTGAAAGCTGTATAAAAGACATGAAAATCTGGTGTGTGGCGAATGATTTAAAACTTTAAGGTGCATGGTAATTATTTTTACCCTAATGTTTGGTTTAGGATTTCATGTCATCTCTGTACAGTGTAGTTGAGTCTGATTCTTGTATTGCTCTTATTTCAAGAATGTCAAATTGGCTTTTCCAGTTGAAATACATACACCCCCTATGGGAGGCATAACTAATTTTATGACATTATTGACATTCACACTCCCTGTATGGAAGATTAAGGTCATGTCTTCCATATACATGTAGGATGTATGAATTTCAATTGGAACAGCCAATTATACAGCAAACACAGACTTGACTCTATTTTGTTAATGTCTTTGGTCTCTGTTTATAGACAACATTCCAAAGGATGGCAGCTGACATGGAAAATGTGACAGAAGATGGAGGCGTTGTGAGGAAAGTACAGAAGCAAGGAGCAGGACCAGTGGTCCCATCTGGGTCAAGTGTCACAGGTATGATACTCTTGCCTTAATTTAGATCTAAATCACCTACCAATAGTAATAATATTGATTACTTCAGAGTACATCTCTTCAATTGTACAAAACATGACAAAATATGATATTACATCTGTTCCTGCCCGGGGGTACTCAGTACAAATGACCATACGGGACGTGCCGCAAATATGGGTAGCATTTTCAGCCTTCTGGTATATCAATTACCCCTTATCAAAGCCTATTTTGGTATATGAATGGGTCCTTTTTTCAAAATTTTCTCAATTTTTTCGGAAAACAGCCCAATTTTTCCATAATCTAGCCAAAATTTTCAAAATTTTCCCAAAATTTTGGGAAATTTTGTAAAAACTAAGACAATTTTGGTTAAATTTGGCCGAAAAATTTGACTTTTGGTATATAAATGGGTCCAAATTTTTTGAAAAATTGGTATATTTATGGGTCCACTTCCAAAATCTCAGCGGCACGTCGTCTACCAAAACCAAACTTGAGTACCCCGGTGTTCCTGTTGGTTTTAAACTTTTCACTTTCACAAAATAATGATAATGGATAGAAAATGAATAAAGAGAATGAGATCCCTATGTAATAGTGATTGATCATTCTTGTTTATGTGATGAGTAAGGGTGATTGAGACTAGGATTTTTTCAATTTGGGAAAATCAATGTAAAACATTATGTTCCTTTTGTAGAAGTGATGAAATTCAGTGTGAAGTGATTCATTCTACACTGTAAATCCAGAGTTCATTAACCCAGTTTGCTAGCTGCAGAGGATGTCTCACATGTCTCTTTTCCTGAGAGCGAAAACTAAGTAAATAAATTTCTCTTGTTTTACAGTTCACTACAATTGCTATTTGGAAGACATTCCAGAGCCATATGACTCAACAAGACTTAGGAACAAACCCAAGAAATTTGTGCTGGGAAGAGGTAAGATGGTTATAAACACAGTCACATCAAGTATCAACTGAAAGCTCACATTTGTTGATTGTAAAATGTATTTAAACTAAATGCTTATCCATTTACACAACCAATATTTGATTTGGATATTCCAATTGAATTCAATCAAGCAATCAATACCTGAAACTTTTGTAGCACCTAAAATAACAAAACTTGTACTAATACAAAGAAGAAATCATATGCAAATAAATGAAAAGAAATACATAACATACATGATATCAATTAAAAAATATACACAATTACAAAGTTGCTGCTTACATGCAATTCCAAGCCAGGCACTGAGTTTTAAGGAGTGCGGCACACCTTGCAGGGACTGACTCCAACTGAGTTTTAAGGTGTGTGAGTGCAATCACACTTCTCAGAGCAGTCCTCATTTATCTAAGGTGTGCTGTTTGCAGCACACTGTTTGTTTTCCTAAACTCAGTCCCTGCCAAACAGATAATGTTTTACCAATTTCTTTAAAATGTCAATGGATTCTGTATTTCTGATGTGTTTAGGCAGTTTGTTCCAGATGCAGGGTGTATGGCATGATAACGTACCTGTCTGTTAAATTTGAGTTCTTTGTTCATCAGTGAATAGTGATATTGATGTTGTTGTGGAGTGAAGATGTCTGTGAGCAGTTTGTTCATGGAGCATATCAGAAATGTAATCAGGAGTTTGCTGGTGACATGATTTGTAAAGGAGGACCAACATATTGAAGTCTTCTCAGTGCAGGTCAATGAGATCATTGTGATTGAGTCATATTCAGGACATAGAGGTTAAAATCATCCATTTTATGATAAAATCATTCAAATTGGCAAGTGATAGTTCTTAAGGTACTGATCATTTTAAGTTATGGAGCCATTTGAACCAGTTGCCAAAATTTGTCAGTGCCAAGCAGTGGTGAATTGGCTAGCCAGGGTGAATGACTCCCAAATAGCCCAATTTTTAAGATTAAAAAGGGCCCAATAAAAGATAGTTGGGCGGTTTTACGCAAATTCACAACGTAAATCACCCTATTGGGCGGAAAAACACTTGACTAAAAACTTAATGGGAAATTACTGACTGATCAATAAATGGTCACAAGCCCATTGTTATTGCCCCTTCTAAATGTACTATTTAATTTACATTTTAAAATGAGATACACAAACACATGAAACAAAATTACATAATACAATAATTGAATCCATTGTACTGAATCACAAAATCATTTACAAATGAGATATTTCTTAATTTGCTTTACAATCCTTGTACTCAATTCTGAGAGCACTCATCTTCACATTTACAAAGATCAGTACATCTCAGCGATGCCTTTGAAGACTTACCATTTGTATTTCTTGGTATTTACACGTGCACCCATATCGGATTAGTTTGTGACATGATTCACTAGATTTTCGTAATTTTGTCAACAGTGGCCACCATGTAATGTGATTGCTTGGCCTAGGTAGATTCTGTTTTGGGGTAAAGGGACTGTTCCTAACCAAATCTAGGCTTTGAATATAGCCCTCTTCATATGTTGTTTTACGGCTGGGAATGGAATCTGTCAATCAAGTATCCTTTGTGATGAGCCGTTTCTGTGGGATATTGACATCTGAAGTTTAAAACTTTTTAAATCATATTTAGAGATGGGCTGTCACAAATCACTCAAGAAGTGCCTAATAATGAGCTGTGATTGATTCAGGTGAGTTTAGTGAAGAAACAAAAGCATTGGTATCTTTCAAGATCCTTTTCCTCGAAATGCTGATGTTGTATCACACCTGGTTAGGCTGTGGAAACTGGGAAGGGCACAACTCTTTTCAGCATGCAGAATCTTGGAAATATCATGAACCAAATAATAATGCAGATTTTTTTTGCTGCCGAAGTTGACACCCAATTCTTGTACAACAAGCTTTTGGGAAAATGTTATTGCAAGGACAAGAACATCAGTATCAAGCGTCAAGAGTCAAGAATCTTAGATATCCGGCACAAGCAGCATCTGCAGTGTGAAGCAACTGCCGTGTATCATCCTCTTTGTGGTTGCAAGCAACCAGATTTGTAGTGTCATGCTCATAGTTGCATCTAACATAGTTGCATCTTGTAAAATTGCCACAATGTGTCTCTCATTTGCTACAAGAGATCCTGTTAAATATGAAGCAAGAATCCCAAATAACTTGTGCTTTTAAATATAATAATCTTCATGGTGAAATATGCTCTGTTTAGCTAGTATGCAGTTGCTTGTTGTCGCATATCTTTTCCCCTTTGCAATTTGGTTGTGTTCTATAGGCTCTCTGGTAAATATCTTTTTTCCCCCACAACTTTATTCCCTGTATTTGAGTCTGGTAATTGTATTGTTGAAGCAATCAGCCATTTTTTTATTTGTTTTATCATGTTAAACACACATACAAACATGCCTGTATACTCAAAACATTCATTTCCTTTCACAATGTTTTATTTTAAGATATCAGACCACCATAGAAGACATATCTAGCTTTCCAAATTCTATTGAAATTTTTAGAAATCCTGATTCCATCCAATAATTCATACTGAAAAAACCCATCACCCATCAGTTTTTATTAAAGCAATCAGCTAGTTCTTCCCTCTTTTGCTGAACTCTCGTTTGTTTTTGACAAAAATGTCAAATCAAGTTTGGTATCAGCAGTTAATTAATTACTGTCTTATTTTCATATCAGCGTATCAAAATTGTTTGTTTGTTTTTCTTTATTAATACACAGTAGATTTGTGGAAAAACAAACATCACAGACTCTCAAGTACAATAGACAATCCAGTGCAAGGTCCTCAGAAAAAACAAAAGTATGCACTTTTTAAACTACACCATCCTTGAGAAGGCTAGGAGAAGCACCAAGATCACTGTAAGGAATCTTCAACTTTTGAATCTCCAGCTTCATGTTGTGTTTCCGCTACCTCTCTGTTGTTATTCATACTATACTGTAACATCACTGGTATCATAGGTATTAGGTAAGCTGTTATGACTATCATTATGAGGGGAGTCAAAACTGATGTGTCAGAGTGTCTGTAGTTTTTGCATTTTGGCAACATTCATTCCATAGTAGAATCTTTGTCTACAAATGAACAAGACACGATCTGTGGCAATCACCCGAAAATTGTGACATAGCTTTGCTTTCTCTGCTTGGACATAGCATGACCAGAGTTCTCATTTTTGTTGCTGCAGTTCTACGTCATCACTGTAACATCCCTGGTATCATGGGTATTAGGTAAGCTGTTATGACTATCATTATGAGGCGAGTCAAAACGGATGTGTCAGAGTGTCTGTAGTTTTTGCATTTTGGCAACATTCATTCCATAGTAGAATCTTTGTCTACAAATGAACAAGACACGATCTGTGGCAATCACCCGAAAATTGTGACATAGCTTTGCTTTCTCTGCTTGGACATAGCATGACCAGAGTTCTCATTTTTGTTGCTGCAGTTCTACGTCATCACTGTAACATCCCTGGTATCATGGGTATTAGGTAAGCTGTTATGACTATCATTATGAGGCGAGTCAAAACGGATGTGTCAGAGTGTCTGTAGTTTTTGCATTTTGGCAACATTCATTCCATAGTAGAATCTTTGTCTACAAATGAACAAGACAAGATCTGTGGCAATCACCCGAAAATTGTGACATAGCTTTGCTTTCGCTGCTTGGACATAGCATGACCAGAGTTCTCATTTTTGTTGCTGCAGTTCTACGTCATCACTGTAACATCCCTGGTATCATGGGTATTAGGTAAGCTGTTATGACTATCATTATGAGGCGAGTCAAAACGGATGTGTCGGAGTGTCTGTAGTTTTTGCATTTTGGCAACATTCATTCCATAGTAGAATCTTGCAATAAATTTTGCAATAATTGTACTGGGTTTTGAACCGTCTGCAGATCCTTTCATACAATGGCAATCGGCAATGAATATTTGGGTTTTTCATTTCCTGTTTCTGGTATGCCTGTGAATAACAGATTTGCACTTTTTCAATTTGATTATGAAGCTCAGTGACTCTACTATTAGGCTCATATATATTTTGTGCATCTTTGTCTTTGATATTGTTAACCTCCATGTTCAGCTTATCCATGCTCTTTTCAATGTCTTTAATTTTTTCATCTATATCATACTTCCACTGCTTTATTTCATCTTTAGCTTTAGTTAGGTTGCTTACATCAGCAGGAAGCGCAGATAGTGCTTGCACTGTGCACAGGATTTCGTCCAATTTGTCATCTTTCAGCACTGCCATGATTGTGTATAGTCCTACCTGTTGAAAGGCTTCCAAATTCACTAGTCTTGTGTATAAAAAGTCCTATTGAAAATCAACGGAAAGACGGGAGCCTGTGTTATTCCACATCTTTACTCTCTCAAGGCCAGTGTTGCTCTATATGTTTTTTTTGGTAAATATCTGTTGAAAATTATGTCAACTCTCCTTGCATATTGCTGTGATATGGCTGGAATACATTTTCCAAAAGTCTTTACGTGTTTTGGTGACGGCAGCTGCAATATCCAAAGTTATGCCATCTACTTGTGGCATGTCTCTATGCGGAGTTTTCCATTGGAATTCCTCTGGGAACATTGTTTAGTGACTATGAGTTAAATTAGTTTGTCACTTTTCTCGATTTTTTTCCTTGCATTTTTGAATGGATACTAAAAGTTGATAGTATGTATGTACAAATATGTAAGTGTTGCATCTCAATTTGTAACCATCATGTGATATGTATTCTTACAGCTGATGTCATGCCATTTCTGGATATAGCAGTAGGTACCATGAGGAAAGGAGAGATCACAAGGTTTCTGGTTAAACCCAAGTATGGGTTTGGTGAAATGGGATGTCCTCCACGAATACCAGGCAACGCCAACAGTAAGATATCTGTGTTGTTATTCGTTGACTTAAATCTAATACTGAAAATAAATTTTAGCAACTCAATTTGCTACATTGCATCGGATATCTATCATACATCTGATTGGTGGGGATGTGCAAGATGGTGGGTAGACCTGTAAGCATTGGGTGCCATGGGTGTGAAGGTTGGCAGAGAAATTCCCCTTTCGTATTGATTGCAGGCTGTTCCACTCTTTCCATGATGGCTTCCCGAACTCCTTTTCCAGTGGAAAATACTTCCATACTAGATTTAATTCAAAAATAATGTTTGAAACTTGAGGGGTTCACTCGCCTACTAAAGTGGTACCCATGCTTGTCACAGCATTACAAAATTTGACCATAAATGGTGTATTTAGGGGTAGCAAATTTCACCCTTTATACGTAAGATATTAGAAATTTACACCCTAAAACATAATGACAATTTTCTCACTTTGAATATGAGTAACTTATCCAGTACTATACTAATTCATTTTCTTTGTTTTGGTTTATTACTTGTTCTTCTGAGTCCCATCTCTAGAACCATCTCCAGATCAGATGGTGAACACTCTGCGAATAAGTGACCCATAACTTTGAAGATGAGGTCAAAATTCAACCCTGTTTTAACATTTTTTGTGTTAAGCATGCATGCGCAAACAATATGTTTAGGCACCATATGTAGTTGCACCACCATCCCAATTGATTACTGTCATGATAGCTGTATTCATATCAGATGATGAAGTTGTTGTAGCATCGCTAGGTCAGGGGATGGGGGGATGTCCAGAAACCATGAAACCCGAGAAGATCTGTTACTTCACAGTGTGGAAGAGGTGCAGGGGATGAGTGCCTGCAATACAGATTTGTGTATGGTAGTAACTTGTTAAGTAATTTTGTAATCATAATTAAGATTGTAATATAGCATCAACTGCTTTTTTGCTCCAACCCAAATTCTAAAATCCAGTATTTGACTGCAAGAACAAAATGTTAGTTGGAAACCTAAACTAAACTTTTTATTAGCAGGATCCCAATGAAAAAAACATGTTCAGTGTAGTCAAAAGGAGCAGGTGAGAATGTTTAAGTCTGGTGGTCAATTGTCATTTCTCATCAGAACACGGCACATTACATAAATGAAACTCTTGGTTTATGTTACAGTCATGGCAGAAATAGAACTGATTGCATTTTCTGAGCATGTATTAACAGAAGAATTCCAGCAGTGGAGTGACACCAAAAAGAAGGCTCAACCATTCAAAAGGATTCTCAAAGAGGTCCATGTACACAGAGAGGTAGGAATAAAACAAAATGTACAGGCTGTACTAAAATGATTGTTACCCAGTGATTTTGGACATAACTGCCACCTCATTTGTAGATAAATGTTATGGAAGGTCATAAAACTATACATTCTGGCCATTTCATGAGAATTCAGTGTTTTATTTGGAAGATGCAGGCTTTTCAATCAATACAAAAACTGATGGGTACCAATTATTTTCAAAGCATCCTGCAAAAAAATTGTGTAACCGGAATTTTTGTTAAAGTACAAAAGGAATGATAACAGTCCATTAGAAAATATGTAGGCCCTATCTTGAAGCATTTAGAGCCTTGGAAACGATTTGCACCTACATGTATCTTAATAGCATTTAAGGTGTCATTGGTAAAATTCCATGACATCCATGGCATACTTCAATATCACACAGCTAAAAGATCAGCATTCTAACACCGTATAGACTAAAAACAAACAGATGATGCACCAACTGGCAAAGTCTGTGAGAATTCTTACATATGCATGACGGCCGGTAATTCTATCGCGCATGTCTAACAACTTATGTATGGCATTGCATGCCTTTGCATTTACATGAAAGATATGAAGACAGCCCTTCAAAACTATGCAGTAACAGGTGCCTAGTAGGCATAGTATTTCAATCTCTCACACTTCATGGAATGATCAGTAATCTTTAACAGATGATCTTGCACTTTGAATGCATGTTGGGCCGCTATCTGTATATATTTTTAATCTATGCCTACCTACTAATAGAAGTCTGGCGGTACGACTTTACCCCTCTGTAGCGCAGAATAGAGTATGTAAGTGATATATAATATAATGTAAGTATTATAGATTAGGTTCAAGTTTACTACGTAGTATACTGAAGAAGCTTTTTCAATTCCATTGTTATATTATTACCGTAATTCCTCATTATCTTAAAGTACTGGGGAAAAATCATCGGTAAATAATTTACATCAACATTTACACCTATACAAAAAATGTATGATTGTCTTCTACATTTTTCTTTAGGAAGGAAATGCCATGTATAAAAATAAACAGCTTCAGAAGGCCAAGCATAAATACCAAAAGGTAAGTACTAATGCTGTTTTTTGTAGTTTTTTTTTCCGCATCATACAGGGTTTTCTTTAAGCATTTTGCTGAAAGGGTATTTTCAAATTTTTTTGACCCTTTCAATTTTTCCTCTGAAGGAGTCAAAAACATTGCCAAAATTAAAGTCCAATTGATGACATTTGGTGCATCATTTAAACAGAAAAAAGGACCCGAACCCAATTTGCAAGATTTCAAACTGACTCTCTACAATTTTACTAATCACTATAACATGCATGGATCGATGCTGACAAAATGTGATGGGCCCTACATATCGGGAGTAGGTCCTAAATGCCAAAAGCCGTTAATAAATGCACAATATCGGGTGTTTCTTTATTCAAATCTTGCAATATTTGAACGCGTACGTTTTCAAGATTTTGTACGCGTTGGACTTTGGGACTTTGGATTTGAAGGAGTCAGCAAAGTGCCTGAACGCGTAAATACGCGTGTTTTGTGCGTTAAAGAAAACCCTGCTCCCATATATGTAATGTGATCTTACCCAGCCAAGCCAAAGGCAGCAATAAGTTGTGAAATTGAGATACCGGAAAAAACAATGTGAAAACTGGCAGATTTTTCTGGGACATTCAATCACAGGGGGCAGACCAGATTTAATCGGTTTGCGGACTTACTGTTGATACTTGGGCAATCTCAGCTTAAGTCCCCATGATAACTCTCTCACTGTGTCTAAGCGGCCAATTATTATATTAAACGAAGAAGGTGGCGGCCTTTATGCTCCACCCTAGCAGGGCGTAAGACAATGTGAGACACAGTTAATATATGTGACCAGCTCCAACAAAACCGGGACAATTCGCCAGACATGTGTTTGAGTTATAGGCCTTTAAAGATGACATTCCAGTAAAAGAAAAATCATATATTGGAGTTCTTAATTTCATGTTATTTGACTATGGCACTAAGTGGACTTTCAAATCCTTGAAAGTACCTACTAAAATGATAATGATAATCCCTATTCAATCTTGTGTAATGCAGGAAACTAATAAGCCCATTACTCAGAATAGTAATTTGGCAAAAATATCAAGGTATCATTTACAAAAAATATCCATATCTTGAAAAGTATTGATGCTGTGTATATAATTTTGGTATCATTTTAAAGCTTATTGTCTAGTGCTTACATTTTTATTCTAATCATGAAATGTCAAAAATGGGACTTGTTCCTGGTTTTGTCAGAACGGGTCACATATGCCAGAATCGGAAATAAACAATATTGGAAATAGAGCATATATTGTATCCCAATATGTAATATGTTTATCCATTTTCAGGCGGAGAGGTTACTAGAGGATGCTCATTTGGCAGATGAAGAGGAAGAAGCTGAAATGAAGCGAGTACTGCTCAAGGTGCAGCTCAACTTGACCCTGTGCTACCTCAAGTTGAAAGAACCAACACGGGCTCTAATGTATAGCAAGAAGACTCTTGATATTGATCCAAAGAATCCAAAGGGCTTGTATCGATGTGGGCAGGTGAGTCAGTGAATGAACAACACAGATTGGAAAGAAATCTTAGGCAACCTCATCTGTTCTCACAGTTGCAATATGTTGGTAATCACTATGTTCATGCAATAGTAATATTCTGGTTTACGTACATCAGGTTATTCCAGTTGAAATCCACACACCCACCTGTGCAAGACATGACCTTATCTTGATTTTGGTCATAGGAATTTTAGAGAAGGGTCAAAAGTTATGGAATTTTGCTTTTGGTCATGGGAATTCCAGAGAAGGGTCAAAAGTGATAAACTGACATGGCAGCTCGAACATGCATTCTCCACAAGTGACAATGCTGGAAATTATGAGCACCTCGCTTAATTAACCCTAATGCTAAACGTGGTTTTTGGCTATTGGAAAGGAAAGGAGGAACCAAAAAGTAGAGAAGGTGAACAAATTTTTTACTTGGCCACCCCGGGATTCGAACCTTAGACCCCTCAGGTGCATGCACAAGATAATCAACTTGTAGCTACTGGGGTTTGGCTGGCCCGCCCAGGCCAGCGATTCCCTGGGTATATATGACTCTGATTGCTTCATGCCCAACACATTCAATACATGCATGCGCAGTGGTTTTCTTTGTAAGATTTTGTAAGATTTTACTGAGTTAGGGCTAAGCATGCTTCAAATGAAGGAAAATATAGGCCTATTAACCCTAATAACATGGTTTTTGGCTATCGGAAAGGAAAGGAGGACCGAAAAAGGAGAGAAGATGAACAAATTTTTTACTTGGCACCCCCGGGATTCGAACCTCAGACCCCTCGGATTATGTAATATTTGACTGAGTTAGGGTTAATTTGACTGATTAATGAGATGCGCAAGACTGCTGAAAACAATATTGAGTATCAAATTGCACTTCTTTTCTTTGTAGGCTTACTACCAGTGCAGTGATTTCCCACAAGCCAAGAAGTACTTCCTTCAAGCCAGACGCCAGGCTCCCAATGATACAGACATCAAAAATGAATTGGCAAAATTGGAATTGTCAATGAAGAAATTCAAAATGGTGGAGAGTAACATGTACAGTAATATGTTTCCTGAATGGAGAGATGTGAAAGGTTTGTGGGTTTCTTTATTTATTTGATGATATGTTGACAGGGGCCCGGCCTAAGGACTTTTTACTCAAAGGACCTAAATACGTATGATTTATTAGCTAGGTACCCTCTTTCTCAAATTTGCTTGTTTTAGATACCCTATTCATGTTACATGATATGTAATATGATGATTTAGTGCATTTTCCCCCATGACTTTGCTATAGGTTTGTTAGGATGTACATGTATGAAATCAGGTGAACTTACTGACCTAATAAGTTTAAAGCACTTTTCCAGTTGTATATTGTTAAGAAAATTTAAGATCTGGGAGAAAACCTAGATGGTCTAATCTGTTGAAAGGTTCATTTTATGCGTTAACCAACACCTATACGTGTGTGACATCAAGCGTGTGCATAAGACCTTGTGGGAAATAATATGTACTGGACGGTTAGCAGTACGCTGAATTTGTGAAAGGAAATCTGCAAAATATTATAATAAAACTTGGAGGATGAATTCCTTGGTGTAGAAAAGTCATGGAAGAATGCCTATCATCATTATGAGGGATGACGTACAGAAACAGTAGCAAGAAAGGGAAGGACAGATGAAAGGATAGGCTGGTGAGTGGGCTATTCCATTTGTAATCCATACACCCCTATGGAAGATGTGACCTTAATCTTCCACACAGGCAGTGTGAATTTCAAATGGGGTTACCTGAATGGGTGACTCCATCTACACTCCCTGTGTGGGAGATTAAGGTCATGTCTTCCACAGGGGGTGTATGGATTACAAATTGAATAGCCCAATGATATGAGTGATGAGATAACAGCAAAGTCTTGTACTTTATAGATTTGTTCCACAATTTTGTTTTTCTATTTGATTTCAGGTGACAAAGTGGAACCTGATGGCAATAGTAAAGCGCAATCATGTAGTGAAGAGTACAAAAGGCTCATGGCAGAAACAATTGAGTAAGTCATAAAGTCAGGGTGTAAATGTTTGCTGGATGCTTTTCTCTCTTGGTAAATTATGTTTATATATTTTTTGCACTTCATATTGCTAACTGTCTGTCAATTTTAAAAATTGCCTACAGACCTACTGGCCCCCATACAACAAGTCCATTAATAAGATGTGGTGTGGTCAAGCAAAATCAGTCTGAAGTCAGACATATTCAGTTTTAAATTTTATATATGGCTATATTAAATTTTCAGTTTTTTACATGATTGTATAATGCATTTGCAAAGCTACATTTTACAGAAAACCCTATTGAAATTAAACATTTAGTTCCAAAGATATGAACAGTTGAACTTTGAAGTGTTTTCAAAACAATATGCAACAAAAGAAAAGAAATTGTTTTTGTTCAGCTATATCTGAAAAATCAATATATCAGACTTCCGACTGATTTTGCTTGATCACATGTTGTTTGTGCCATAATATAATATGCGATTACACACATCGACTGCTCAGTGCCAGAAGTGGGTAAGTGCAATAGCTGCCCTGTGAAAATTTGGCAATTTACACACAATATCTTGTACTCACCTACACATGGCAGCTACACATGGCACCTATTGCACTTACCCACTTCTGGCACTGAGCAGTAAACATATAGATTGAGCTATTTCAGTTGAAATCCATCCATTGGTGTATATTTCCAATGGAGCACCCATTCTGGTAACCCCATTTGAAATTCAAAGATTGAAGATTAAGGCCATGTCTCCCATAGGATGAGTATGGATTTCAGCTGGAATAGTCCAATGTATTTATTATTGATATTTTTAGCATAATTTTTCAATAATTTAGAGCTGTGCAATAATTATATGCCCCATGTAATGGTAGAATTTCCAAAATGGTAAGACAAAAATTTATGCGCTTTCTTTTTACTTGGTTCATGTTCATTTTGGCCCAATTGCGCATCGCAAATTTGGTAATCCCTATTCCAATTCCAAACTATTTAAAAATGGTATGAGTAGATAATTTTCAGGATTTGAATCCCTTTTGACCTGCGTAAAATTCTATCCCAATTTACCTGCACCCCTCCTCCTGTGAAAAGCACATCACCTTAAAATAGAGTAACCTAATTTTATGTTTCATTTGTTTTCTACAGGGCATTCAAAAATAATGCAGAAATGCAAATAATGCCACTCGCTGTAGACATTCGTACAGAAGAGGAGATTGCTTTCATCAAATCAGCAGCTCAGGAGATGGGACTTAAAGTCAAAGCTTTCAGCCAATCAGTGAGTTCCATTCATACACAAATTTAAATTTTAAATGTTTAGGGTACTTACCTAAACAAAATTGTTTCAAATATATAATGAACAATTTAGTATTGCTAATAGTCCATCTATTATGACACTATGAATGAAAAGTAATGTAGCTCCAAAAGATAAGTCTGTTTCCAGTGGGAGAATGCAGTTTTGTTTTCCATCATATTAAGAAAAACACACACAAACCCCAATCTTTAGTATCCTTTTAACATTTTATATGAAGAAAGCAAGCCTTTTCTAAACATTTTTAAATGAAATACCACATCACTTTCTCATAGCTTCGGTCCATCATTTTTGGCTATTTCTTGGATGATGACACAAGGGGAAAAAGGGGGGGTGGAATTGTAATGTGCAAAACACTGCTGCCAGTATACATTGAAAACTGGAAAGTCCTATGTGTTTTTGCCTAACAATGCCTTGTTTGAAATTGGTAATCTTGAAAGTAGAAGTTTCCATCAGTTAATGTGTAAATGAATTAGAGCTAGAATTGGAAAAGACACTCACAAATATGAGGAAAACATAGGATAACAATATCATCTTTGTCATCTGTTTTTAGGGAAATCAAGATAAGTATCTCAAGATCCTCAAGCCATCTGTGGAAGAAGAGTGATGTGCTATGCTCAACAACAGGACATGGAGTGACATTTTTGCTGGCTGAAATGTGGCTGATGTCATGAGTAACATTGAAGAAATGTTCTCAAGATAAGTGACTATGGCATTGGATTTAAACATTAACATCAACCGAAGCCATTTATGTTATGATACTAACTGTGCAAGAGAAGCTGTTATGTGTGTCTATGGCCATATCTGCTTATTGTGAACTTGATTAATGATAACAAAGCTTACTCTTGGAAGCATCTGATACAACTTCATCTGTGACCCAATTGAGCACAATGAGGGCAATGTGGACTGGCTGTGGTTTGGTGCAGCTGCAAACTTCTATAAACGAAAACTTTGATTTAAATATTAAATCAGACTGAGAATGTTGTGACAAGGAACGAGGTTTCAACTTTTGCTAGATGTGGCTGTGACTTCCCAAAGAACAACTTTTTCAATTCGATAAATGTGGATTCTTGTTATTCTCTACATTTGCAGTGCTCATATTTGATTTGTTTGAATCACGTTTATTTGCCAAAAGCATTCAACGTAGGTGCTATAACAGTAATATAACAGTAATACAGTAAGCCAAATAATTGGGGTACCAGTTACGTTCACCCCCTGTATATTCTATACAAAGGCAGATATGTCATAATTGGAACCAACAGCCAATAGCTGCATCTTTTAGCTCGAATTTCAGATCTCATTCGTTGAAATTGTTCAAGAAATAAAGACACAACGATCAAAAAACCCAAGGAAGATTATAATTTAAAAGTTGCAGTTTGTCACATTGCATGCCCTATTGATTTGTACACAAAGTGTTCGCGAACAAGAGAACTGGTGCTGTGCTTTCATTGATTAGCACGAAAAACTAGAGGCGGGCTTTCAGTGATTAGAACACAAAAGTGCAACTTTTTATTTGGTATTGTCATTAGGTTTTGGATCACCGTTTCTTTAATTCTCAACCAATTTCAACAAATAAGGTCTTAAATCAGAGCTAAAGAGTACAGGCATCGGCTGCTTGTTTTAATTTTGACACATTTGTCTTTATTTAGGATATACAGGGGTGAACACAACTGCTACCTTAATTCTTTTGCTTACTGTATGTCCTAATAGGCAATATTCACTTTTGTCCTGCCAGGAAGCAGACATTTTTTTAAGAGCCAATTGTACTTAAACAGTTGGAAATAGTTTTTTCAGTAGAAAGAAAAAGAGCAAGGTACACCAACTTGATGTGGGGAAACAAGTAAAATACATTTTAGACAGTATGCTGTAGGGGAACAAAAACAGCAAATGTAGGCATTAGAAGTAGGAAAAGTTTGATAGCCAAAAATTACCAGTTCCAAGGCCCACAGAAGTGCTAAACCTGCAAAAACAACATGGATCAATGGGAATACAAAAGTGCACTAGAACAAGTGATAAAAATTAAATCCACAAATTATTGTTTCAATAAGAGAATTGATGGCATGATTGTTTATGGTAGAGTTGAGGGCATAAACAAGGGTCATGCCATCAAGTCTATAATGAACCCTGTTCATACAATCCCCAACATGTGGTGGTTGTATTTCGTAAAATAATAACAAACAATAAAATGTAACATTGTTAAAAAAAGTGATTTTTCTATGTTACATGTGATTATCCTATTGAAGCAGCTGGTCATTACCACTGTTTATACCTGGAGAGTTTCAAATATCCACAGGGAGTGCTAATTAGGGTATGGTGGTAACTACAGACCTGGTAATAACTTGCCAAGCTCATAATTTTGTGTGCAAGTTACTGTATGTTAAAAAAGGCCTCAATTATCACAGAATATATTATATATCAGATTGATGATGGTCATTACTTACATGTAGTGGCTGAAACTGTCAGATATGTAAACTAGGTTTTGGCATTGTAAACTTTATTTAGTTATAGCAAACATCATGAATCTCTTCAACAATTAGTATGTATGTGATGCAATGAAGCCTAGTGAATTTGTTTTCCATTAAAATAGAGAATGGGATAGGGGCTTAAAAAGTCCATGACGGAGTCACGGTGAGCCAACCTTGCATCTTAAATTGATGTACCAACATACTGTATATTCCTTAATAAATGTCCCAGGGCACAACATTTATAAAAGGGGATGTTTATTAGAGGTCATATTTACAACCATAATTCCAAAAAAAATTGTTATGTAAGCTTAAAAATCACTCTGAAACGACGAACTATGAACTTATAGGATCAGTAACTGATTTGCGATGTCATTTTAAGCAATGACCTATCTCGTGTGGACCATGGTATAAAAGCTTACTTACACAACCTAGCATGGAAATTTGGTGTATCCTTCGTGTAAGAAAATACCAAACAAATCCGAACTCTAATCCTAACACTAACCCTAACCTTTATCCTAACCCTAACACTAACCCTAAATCCTAACCCTAATCCTAATCCTAACCCTAACTCTAATCCTATTAGTATTTTGAGCTCTCTTACACTAAGGATAAACCGGAAATTTCAGCAGTTTTTAAACATTTTGTCTGGACTTTTTGTGACGATAAATCAAACTTCCTAGAGCAAGAAACTTATGATTTGAAAATTGAAAGTAGATTTTTCTTGGACTCGCTTTGCTTCATGGCATTACATTTTCATGTTTATTTTCATTTACAGTAGTTTTTTCCACTCTAGTATTATATATTATGTGATTTGTATTTAGCTTAAGTACTTTTTTTGTCTTCTTTATATAGGGTTGAATTTTGTGCAGTTTTTTGTATTTGTGTGTTTTTCAGGCTGAATACCATTTATTTTTTTATATTAAATAGATCTTGTTGTCAAAGGGCCAATACAACATTTGTTGACCCTTTGACACTAACCATTTTGTGTTTAATTAGCAACTATTTTCCTTTCAGTGTTATTTAATATTCTTATTTTCCTTTCAGCATAATGTAATTACTGTATTCATTCTATTAACCGCCCAGGGCGCTTAACAAAGTAATTTTGGGTGGGCGCTTATTTTTTATATTGTTTACATAATTGCACAGATAAAAAAATGGCCTAAAATATGGATTTTATGTGTAGTTGGTTCCATGTTTGATACATGTGTAGTTAGATCCTGTACATGATGGAGGATCATGTGTATGATCAGCTCTTAATAGGCGGGAATTATTCGGTTTTTGTTACTGCGCGAGTCAATAAAGTTCCAACTTGCGCACACGTAAATTCACAAAAGCATGCCTCATTCACGTAAAGCGCAGTTCGCGTAGGTGCTGCGCCTAGCTGTGTGTACGCCATTCTGTATCAATCCATGATGTTATGAGTCCCGCCTATTATGAGCTGATCAGAGTATAGTAAAGTTGCTGGGAAGGCGCTTATAGGGACATGGGCGGTTAATGGAATGAATACGGTATTCATAATTATGTGTGCTCCTTATTTCTTTTCATGAACAAGCAAAAGACACTAGCTGCAGATTTTTTTGTGATATCAACAATCTGCATTATGAGACCTGGGGTTGAATCTCAGTAGGGTTTCTTGCTAGTGACTGGGGTACCCAGACTGATCTTTAACAGGAATCAACATGGTGGGAATTACCCTATGCAGTACCTGTAAATACAAAAACAATTGTTTTCTTACCTTTCTGGGTAAAGGTAAAGGAGACAAAACATGTGTTCACAGGCTGGAGTACACATCTCTCTATCGGAGTGATTGGTTCAGAATCTTTCATTAAAAAGCTCTGTGGGGAGATCACTACACTCCTACACAGTAAGTCTGTTGCATTCCTGGCATTGAATACAGCGAGTGTTCATATGTACACCTGGCTGAGTGTATTGTGTGCAGATGGGTGGGCAGTTAGCTGTCTGTTCTGTTTAGTTGGTTGAAAGCAAAATCATTAATCCATTCAATAATCCATTAACTTAAACTTGGTAGGATGATAGAGTATGATCACCTCTTCTGCTGTGTAGTTTGTGTAATGTTATTTGCACATTATATGAATATTAATGACCTTATTTGCATATATTCTTTGTATTTACAAACCTTTGTTATCTACAAAAAACCTCTGTTGTTGGGGTCACCTTAATTACAAACCGTATAATTTTAGTTGTATTATTGGTGTCAGAAATTGCCGAACACAGACAAGAAAATATACATACCATTCAACAACATGCAAACTCCCAATGCCTTGTATGCTGTGAATGTTTGCATATTCATGAGGGCCGATCGTTTGATTGTGCATGTCTTACAAATCACGCCAGTGTCATGCCACACCTTTGCGTTAAGCAATTATAGCGCATTAACATAACATAACAACAAGTATTTATATGCGCCTTTGCCTAGGGATTCAAGATGCTAGAGAAACGAAAACCAAAAAATTCAAAAATACAAAAAACAATGGCAGCAAAAATTATGGAAATAAGTGGGTTTTGATCAATGACTTAAATGAGTCCAGGTTGATGGCATTCTTGATTGTAAATGGTAAGCCATTCCAAAACCTGGGGGCAGTCACTGAAAAGGCTCTATCCCCAGCACATCTTCTGGTGTGAGGAATGATAAAATTAACAATCTCAATGGATCTAGTACTCATAGCATGTATGGAGCTCTTGATCGTGAGACATTGTGTGTCTTTGCAATTACTTAAAAAAACCTGTAAAAATATGCAATATGTGCGCAGCAGTTCCATCTCTTGCACTTCATATAGAGCCCTCTTTAATCTGTGATGTTGGGACTTCGCCTGTTAGTGATTGGTCTGTATATTTTCTCGTCTCTGGTGACGACAGATAGTGTTCGGCCCTACCACAAACAAAAGAGAACAAACTAACATTATTGCTTATTCCAAAGTAATGGCCAAACAATGCTCAGTTAAATTAAGTGTTACAGATATTCTGTAGACTGTAGAGAGCAACTAACTATAAGCTGCCTGAGGAGAAAACAAAGTTTTAGAATAATGTCAGTTATGCTTTTGATTGTGGTAGGACAGTCGTATATAATGTCAATTCTTAGTTTAGTGGGTGTGGTTTAGCTTATAAGCGGTAAATTTCATCGGTTCCTGGGTGTTTTCTATCAGGAGTTAGGTCAGATGCAGTAATGAGTAATGTTGAAGAAATGTACTCAAGATAAGTTACTACGGCATTTGATTTCAACAGTAACATTAACCAAAGTCATTTATGTTATGATACTAACTGTGCATGTCTAAGGGCATGTTGTAGGCTAATACCCAGCGTGGATTATTCATATAAATATAAATTTTTGCTAATTGAAATAGTTTTAGTTATTAAGATAATATTTAACCGATTAAAATAAGAATGACATTAAAGACTCTTCATTTTGTTTTTACCATCTATTGTGTCATAGAGGATAGGCAGGTCCAAAGAGGATGGCACAGTGTAATCACCTTTAGTGCATGTGGTCTATGTTCATCATGATTATCATGATGATCAACTTGCTACCTGTATTACTGGCTTGGAATTGTCTGAATTTAATAGGTAACATTTACAGATTAAATTCAGATTTTCATAAACAAACCATGAGAGTTCCCTGTGTTTTTCAAAAGGCAGATTGTACACATAGCTCACTGTGATATATTGTGATTTCATTCTGATTTGGTGTCACTGAGTCGGCGACTTCAATATGGCATTCCTTTGACATATTATTATCACCCCCTTAAGGTGGCTGTATCGGCTACGGTGTCATGCTCAGAATTCCTTGAAAATGATGTAGGATGTGTGTATTGATGAGAAAACCTTACTTGCCAAGTTTTAATTTTTTTTTTTTTTTTTTTTTTTTTCCAACAAAGCGTTTTTGAGTTACGCAATTTTTGTCATCTCAAAATCCCATTGAATTACTACAGGGAAGGGCTTTTGGCACTTTGCCAATTTCTCAAAATAGCAACATTTTTGAAAACAAAGATTTTATTAAAACTGATTTTTCTCTCCTTTACAGCAGTTGTATATAAAAGTTTTAAGTTTCATTTTGCTGCCAATATATCACAGAATAATACAAACTAAGTTTATTTTCTGACTTAGTGTTACTTAAGGATATATTTAACAGGAATGTTGGTACTTTTTTATGATTTTTTGATTTTTTCTAGAAACACTAAATTACCTAAATTCTAAGATTTTTTTAGCCAACAGGGAAGGGTGCTATGGTTACCAAACTTTCAGGGATGGTAAATAAGATTAATATCTAAATTCTCACGTCAGTTTTTTCCAATTAAGTGTTTCTATTTTAAGCTACAGTGTTTTGAACATTCCCTAAAATTAAAAATGGAAAAAATATTTTTTTTCAAAAAGTAAACAATTTATCCAAAAAAACTGACGAGAGAATTTAGATATTAAGCTTATTTATTATCCCTGAAAGTTTGGTAACCATAGCTCCTACCTAAGTGGGCAAAAAAAATCAAAAACTGTCAAAATTAAGGGAATTTTCAAAAAATAAAGAAAAACATAAGACTCTTAAAATAGGTGGGGAAAATACTTTTCTTTGTTATGTTAAAGATTTAGATGAATAGATCTGATTGATCAGACACAGGAGCTATTTTTCTGCAAGGGTGTTGTATCCGAGGCAGGGCCGTGACACTCGTATTCAATCCCTGTATAAAAAGTGAAGTCACTTCGCCGGCAGTTTGATTGACATTGATTGACGGTTGCTATGCCGGTTGCTATGCAATCCAGTGCGCAGCCTAAAACTTACGTACTTGTGCACATATTTAATTTGCGTACGGCCAAAGGAACTTGTCCTGTATTGCACTGACAGCTTTCGTCAATGATTGACAGTTCTTGAGCATTTCAGTGCGCAAATTAGTCTTAGTTCCAGACGTGCAAGTACACATACGATTGTAACGCAATTTGAAAGTACGCTTATTTGTTTTAGGAAAGATATACCATTTTCATTACATTTTGTGTTAGTAGAGAGAAAATTAGACGATTCGTTGCTTGTTTTATTGATTTTCGAGCTAATTTTATGTATGAAATAATCAGAAATATGCACATTTAGACCGCTACAGTACAAACGACAGTCCGTCTTGATCAAGTCTAACATTGTCAGGCTAAAATCTCCTCAATCTTGAACGACTGTCGAGGAAGTCTATTTCGAGCTATTTTTCCAAGATGGCGCCCATCGACTGCCAATTATTCGGACCCTTTCTGGCAAAAAATACAGCTTATTTAGCCAGTCTCGTCATGGGGTATTCGGTTATAATATTTTCCTAGCATGTTGAGCTAACTCCTCAGCTATTTGGTTTTTCACGATATGATAGTAATAGAAAGATTCGACCAAATGTTCGCCGCTTTTTAAGCCATTTAATTTTTTTTGGAAACGATGACGTAAACATTGCATCATCTCTTCCACAGGTTATACACTCCTACACGCACAGGGGCCAGGGTACTATGCCATCACAATCACGCATAGGCTGAATGACTGACTTCATTTGCGCAAACGAGTGGCTTATCCTATAGTATATTAGTACTCGAGAATCCTTGTCCGAGGCAGCTACAATGTACCTTAAAGTCAAAACATTGCTGCATTAGAGTCTTGTCAGGGTTGATGTTGGTCGATTTACAGCAAGCAAACAATTTGTTTGCACTTTATAATCATTTAATGTTTTCTTATCAGCACTTTTACACACCAACCCAAGATACAGTATATGAAAATGACAGTATCTCACTTCTACACATCGATATTTATTTTGTATTTATTTATAACATTCGGCCGAACCCAGGCTAAACCCAATAGTGCTCAGAGGCTACTAAACTCAAGGGATGCCTCCAGATATGACGGGACAGGGATATGGGAAGAGGTCCGATTTTAGAAGCAGGAGGAAAACCGGAGCACCCGCAGAAAAACCTGCGAAGACGAGCATGGATCGGCAACCAAACTCACATGTGGCACCACGGGGAATTGAACCCGGGCCCCAGCGGTGAGAAGCGAGTGAGAAGACCACTGCACTAAAAAATATTAAGATATTGACTTACATTCCATTATTTATAACAGGGAAGAAAAAAGATGTTTGTGGGTCAGGTCATATAGTAACCAAATTTTTCCTACCCCACTTTAACTTACAGTGTATATCATTGACTTTGATGCCCCCAAAAAGTCTTTTTAATGTCTCGCAAGTTAAAAGGGTGACTTTGATTCTGAAAAATGAATGTAAATAATTAAGCTAGGCTATCCTTGTGTGCCTTATCTATTAATCCTTGTACATAAAAAAACCAGTTCTGTTAACAAAATGTAAGGATAAACTGATGTTCTTTATTTGTGTTTATGAAAAATATGGACAAATTGGGTAACTAAATAGTCTGAACTTAGCTGTCTACATCATTTGAAGATAATAAACTGTGTATTTGATATTAAATTAGACAAAGCTTATTAATGTTGCATTTTTGTCAGTAACTCTTGGTTGCTCTATATCCAGGTGTTTATGTGAATGATATTGTTGTGATTACCTGGGCATATTTATGTGAGACTTGTATTTTCACTTAAATTGGAACATCATACTCATACACAAATTGTAATATGTTCAATAATATACACCAATGTTTACGAGCCAGGTTTAAACCAGTGTTATATTAGATTAGGCTTTGGTAAAAAAACTTTAACCTTAGATAAGGCTTGCGCTCTGGGCTAGCTATACTATATTTATACCCGCATGCGAAGCATGAACGGGTATATTGCCATTCTATGGTTTCTTCTCCTTCTTCTCCTCCATCAAACACAACATTCTGTCAAGGCTAGCGCTAAAACTACAAGGGCCACAGGGCCCATATGTGGTACACTTATGGGCCCTACCCCGTAGATGTATCCTTTGCCCATCTTGGCCCCAGAGGTCAAAGGTCACGGGCCCCAGGGGCCCAAATGTAAAAATACAAAGCATGCCGCTTCTCATCAAATGAAGCAGCCTCATGGCCCTGAGTTGGTACACTGATAGCCCCAGGGGTACTCTATATATACAAGTATACATGAGCCCCATATGTCATATATTATGGGCCCCAGGGCCCCAAATGTTAAAAAGAGGGGCAACAGATTGACAAGGCTAGTGCTAAAACTATAAGGGCCCCAGGGCCCATATGTGATACACTTATGGGCCCTACCCCGTAGATTTATCCTTTGCACATCTTGGCTCCAGAGGTCAAAGGTCACGGGCCCCAGGGGCCCAAATGTAAAAATACAAAGCATGCTGTTTCTCATCAAATGAAGCAGCCTCAGGGCCCTGAGTTTGTACACTGATAGCTCCAGGGGTACTCTATATATACAAGTATACATGAGTCCCATATGTCATATATTATGGGCCCCAGGGCCCCAAATGTTAAAATAAGGGCAACAGATTAACAAGGCCAGCTATAAAACTACAAGGGCACTAGGGCTCATATGTGGCACATGTATGGGCCCTAAGTTGTAATGTGTCTTCTGCCCATTTTGGCCCAGATGTTTAAGACTAGGGGCCCCAGAGGCCCAAATGTTAAAACATAGGGCCGGTTGTTTCTCAGCAAATAAAGTAGCTACAGGGTTTAGATTTGGTACACTAATAGGTCTTCAGCATTATATTGTTATGCGTATATATGAACCCCATGTGTCACATAATATGGGCCCCAGGGCCCCAAACTCTAAAACATAGGGCCGGCCGTTACTCCGTAAAGAAAGCAGCTACAATGTCCAGCTTGAGTCTGCTGATAGCACTTGAGAATTATATTTCAACATATGCACATGAGCCCCATAAGTCAAATATTATGGGCCCGGGCCCCAAATGTTAAAGCAAAGGCCGGCCGTTTTTCATCAAATAAAGCTGCTTCAGAGCTCATAGTTTGTACACAGACTGCACCTGAGAATTATATTGTTTTATGTACATATGAGCCCCATATGTCACATAGTATGGGCCCAGGGCCCCAAACGCTAAAACATAGGGCCAGCCGTTACTCAGTAAATAAAGCAGCTACAGTGCCCAGCTTGAGTCTACTGATAGCACTTGAGAATTATACTTCAACATGTGTACAGCCTCATAAGTCAAATATTATGGGCCAGGGCCCCAAATGTTAAAAAGGGCCGTCCGTTTATCATCAAATAAAGCAGCTTCAGTGCTCGGAGTTTGTACACAGATTGCACCTGTGAATTATATTGTTTACAATAACACCCACCCCACCCCATTCACAGACAATAGCGTAATTATAATAATATAGATGACAGAAACGTTAAGGCTGTACCAGTTAAATTACATACCCATTGGCTGTTCTATTTAATTTACATACTCTCTCTGAAATTGCCACAAAATAGGCTGTTCTATTTAATTTACATACTCCCTCTGAAATGACTGTTCCATTTAATTTACATACTCCCTCTGGAATAGCTTTCCCCTAATCAAATTGCATATTCTGAATTTCAATAGCGTATTAGGCCTATAATAATTATAGATGATGATAATTGGAAATACCATGTGTGAAGCGTTAAGGCTGTTCCATTCAATTTACATACCTTTGGCTGTTCCATTTAATTTACATACTCCCTCTGAAATGATCCCAAAATAGCTGTTCTATTTAATTTACATACTCCCTCTGAAATGGCTGTTCGATTTAATTTACATACTCCCTCTGGAATAGCTTTCTCCTAATCAAATTGCATATTGTGAATTTCAATCTATCAAATTGCATAGCTTCACTGTGAATTAGAGAGACTGACAATAAGTCCTCAGCAAATAAGGACTGTAAGTTTGTGTAAACCGATAACATGCGGGTATAGCCGTATTTGTGTACAAATATATAGCCTTCTAGTTCATCTTGGCGATGTCAGTGTGTGTTTCATTAGATGTACCTTCAAATTACGCAAAAAGCTGGCGTACACACAACACATTTAAAGATGCTGTATTGACTCACTGCTTCAACGTGTTGACATCACCAGGCCGTTGCAACTCATATAAAGGTGTGGACACCGTCGGCTTCCCCCGTGTATTATTCGCCGGTGCCATTATCACGTGACTGAAATTAGAGACGGAGAACCGTGACTCGACCGCCATCTTGATACATAATGAATATATAATTAAAGAAAAATGCTGCTGCCACCAACGATAGCTAGCGATACAGGCTACATAAATATAAGGACTTATTTTTAGCTCATTGCGTAAACGCAATGCACTATAGGCATAGTCCATATTTCTGTATGTTTTTTCTTTCTCTTGCTACATCGCTTGAGCAATGGATCTGGTAATTTGAGGGGCGATCTTTGCATGATTGTTCATGATTGTTACTTATTTAGCTAGGAAAATTCGGACGGAAAGTATCATTTTTGGAGCATTTTCTTACGAAAAGTTTTACCTAATTTCATGGAATAGTCTCCTATGTAGACTGTTTGTGGTGCTTTTCATATTACAAACACTGTACAAACTCCTTGATCGTGCGAATCTGTAAAAGAGATTGTTGAACTTGTACTGTTTCAGTGCGGCTACAATGTCTGCTTTTCAGTGTTGCTTTTAGCACCAATTGGGCTTGTGCTGTCTTATAGGCCCTTACTTCTGTGCACGAGCCATGAGCAAATAGTGTCTCAAATTCTCCCAAATCTGAACTAATTGGGCTACCAAATTGTTGGTTGGCAACCCTATCTGTGAACAAACATCTCACTCATTTACACTTTATATCACACATCTTGACCCAATTAGTTATGTAAACATTTAATCAAGGTGAAATGTCCTTTTGACTGGCACTGGCCTAGTATATCAGTATATGACCATGACAACCCCTCTCTGACATTACAAAACAGATAAACAGAAAGTCTGAACAGGGAAGTGCTGGGGGGTAAACACTAGGCTAGTGGCCTTTCCCTGTTCTGAAGATTGAAGGGAGCACTTGTTTGAAATATGAAGTCAGGAAAATTAGATGTGTGTGCAAAATTTTATTTATTTATTTATTTCATTTACCATGAAAGTGTTGTAGTTTTTAAGTTTCAAGTTTTTATTTGGAAATTGCTTTTTACATCAGTGGCACTCATCTATCCGATGGTGCATCCAAGACATTAAATATACAAACAAAACTGTATTAAACAAAATAAAATGAAAGGATACTCGACAAGCAAAAGGTACAAATAAATAAATGCCTTGAATAAATAAATATCTTGAGAACCATAAGTATATTTTCAAAATGCTGATTTGTGCTTGATCACAGCACTATGGTGATTTTGAGGTTTGAGAATACTGAAATGTGTTTTTCAAAGTTGGTAGCCCTGTATACATAGTTATACATGGCTATACATGGCTATACATAGCTATATATGGCTATACATGGCTATGACATGGTTACATATGGCTATACATAGCTATGCATGGCTATACATAGCTATGCATGGCTATACATAGCTATGCATGGCTATACATAGCTATGCATGGCTATACATAGCTATGCATGGCTATACATAGCTATGCATGGCTATACATAGCTATGCATGGCTATACATAGCTATGCATGGCTATACTCGACAAGCAAAAGGTACAAATAAATAAATGCCTTGAATAAATAAATATCTTGAGAACTGCAAGTATATTTTCAAAATGCTGATTTGTGCTTGATCACAGCACTATGGTGATTTTGAGGTTTGAGAATACTGAAATGTGTTTTTTCAAAGTTGGTAGCCCTGTATACATAGTTATACATGGCTATACATGGCTATACATAGCTATATATGGCTATACATGGCTATGTCATGGTTACATATGGCTATACATAGCTATGCATGGCTATACATGGCCATACATAGCTACCCATGGCTATACATAGCTATGCATGGCTATACATAGCTATGCATGGCTATACATAGCTATGCATGGCTATACATAGCTATGCATGGCTATACATAGCTATGCATGGCTATACATAGCTATGCATGGCTATACATAGCTATGCATGGCTATACATAGCTATGCATGGCTATACATAGCTATGCATGGCTATACATAGCTATGCATGGCTATACATAGCTATGCATGGCTATACTCGACAAGCAAAAGGTACAAATAAATAAATGCCTTGAATAAATAAATATCTTGAGAACCATAAGTATATTTTCAAAATGCTGATTTGTGCTTGATCACAGCACTATGGTGATTTTGAGGTTTGAGAATACTGAAATGTGTTTTTTCAAAGTTGGTAGCCCTGTATACATAGTTATACATGGCTATACATGGCTATACATGGCTATGACATGGTTACATATGGCTATACATAGCTATGCATGGCTATACATGGCCATACATAGCTATCCATGGCTATACATAGCTATACATGGCTATACATAGCTATGTATGACTATACATAACGATGCATGGCTATACATAGCTATGCATGCCATTTACCATGAAAGTGTTGTAGTTTTTTAAGTTTCAAGTTTTTATTTGGAAATTGCTTTTACATCAGTGGCACTCATCTATCCGATGGTGCATCCAAGACATTAAATATACAAACAAAACTGTATTAAACAAAATAAAATCAAAGGATACTCGACAAGCAAATGGTACAAATAAATAAATGCCTTGAATAAATAAATATCTTGAGAACCGTAAGTATATTTTCAAAATGCTGATTTGTGCTTGATCACAGCACTATGGTGATTTTGAGAATACTGAAATGTGTTTTTCAAAGTTGGCAGCCCTGTATACATAGCTATACATGGCTATACATGGCCATGACATGGTTACATATGGCTATACATGGCCATACATAGCTATCAATGGCTATACATAGCTATGCATGGCTATACATAGCTATGCATGGCTATACATAGCTATGCATGGCTATACATAGCTATGCATAGCTATACATAGCTATGCATGGCTATACATAGCTATGCATGGCTATACATAGCTATGCATGGCTATACATAACTATGCATGGCTATACTATGCATGACTATACATAGCTATGCATGGCTATACATAACTATGCATGGCTATACATAGCTATGCATGGCTATACATAGCTATGCATGGCTATACATATCTATGCATGGCTATACATAGCTACGCATGGTATTCCTGACCATAACCCATAACAAATGAGCTACAGCACCAGTGGTGCTCTTGTTTGTCACTGTCCTCGCGTCGGTGAACAGAGTCTCAAGTCCATCGCACTATGTGCTCTATATTCTTTGTCCATGTGAAAAATAGTAAAGCTGGTCAGTACCGGCTTAAAGCAGTAATGTGTGATTTGTATATTGAATTTCTGCTTTTTGCACCCAATAGTGTAGCTTGAAGTGCTGTAATTGCAGTAAAATTAAATTTTTTATATTATAACCAGGGATCCCAAGTTTTATTCACCAGTTTCCCCATAGACCTAGCTCCCCAGGCCTGTACGCAGGGTTTTTTTTACACTTTTTTGTTCAAAAAAAAAAAATCCTGCGTACGGGCCTGGACCTCCCCAGTTAAGCAGCAAAGTGGTTTTCATTCAATTTACCACATTATTTCAGATTGACGATCAGAAAACCTCCTTGACAGTTTATACGAATATTATGTAGTATTTTTTCTTTGCCCCCTCCCCATTCCATATGTCAAAAAATCTCTGCCCCCTTCTTACACACGCCATAATTTGGGAAACAGAAATTTAGAATCTTAAATTGTCTAATCATGCGATGTGAGTGCAGCGAGCAGGAAGTTTTGCGCACTTGAATGTTTTCCTAACATGTTTCTACCCTATTTTATGGCATAATATCGAAATGATGCCCAAACTATTTGTGCCAAAAATTGTTTGCCCGTTTTGACCTGCCTAAAAATGCTGTCCCCATTTTGGCCTGTATAATTCATCACCCCGAGGTACAGTTAATTATTGCACTACCCAGTCACCCCTCAGTATTTGTATGTGCCAAATTTGATCAAAGTTTTTTAAAACTTGGTAGCAATGATCATTGTGTGGGGTACTTATGGTGACCCACAGGATGTTGAGATTCGGAGGCATGGGAGATAGGTAAAAATACACCAAAGGTCATGCAATGGTCATCCAAGGTCAAAGGTCATCTAGAGGTAAAACATATTGCTATAATTTGACTGAAACTTGGTGGACATTTGAAGTCATTTTAATTTAATTTTGGATATTGTCAAAGTTGTTGCAGCAAAGGGACCATGGCAGTGTTAAGCTCTGTTGATTCATCATGTTCACAAGCTGTTCTAACTCTGCTTATCAGAAACTTGCTACAACCACAACTCAGTTCACTGCATTGCATGATTTCTTATCATGTCTCATGATGGCTGTGACCAAGGGTCATGTTTGCCACAGATAATATGATTGTATAGGTTCGGCCTACATTATATGTGATATAGGATACAATGGTATTAGAGACGATTTAATTTAGGTTTTCAATTTAATGAGACTACTAAAGCTGGGAGAATGACAGGTAAGAAGCATATTGTGAGATATTCCTTAGATTAAATATAACTGAAGTTCCATGGTTTACATGCAGAGACTCAACCTTCCCCCAACTGTCTGGTTTTCCAATGTACAATTAAATTCCCCATGACTATGCACAAAAATACTGTAAGATTGTGTGTGCTCTGTGCAATTTTGTGTGCACTGCATAATTGTCATTGTATAGGAAGACTTTACAGTTCCTCTATCATTGCCTAGTATCATAATGGGCCCAAAATGGTGCACTCCCAAGAGTTTTTTGGCAACTGACCCTTTTATATGCCATTGAATTTGACAGTATGCTTAAAAGATATGTCACAACATTTTTTGCTTCCTTTTCATCCTATTTTTAGCAAGTAGTTTTTGGAAATGAAATCATGCAAGGATTGCAACTGTAACAAAGTTGGTAAAAATTAAAGGAAGTGTACGGCAATCACAACATTATGTCTTATATGTAAGAAAAATAATTATCAGGCACGAATCACATGGTTTTATTTTAATTAAACAAACTCATATTGACCATAAAAATGAATAAAAACAGCCGGCTCTTACCATGCGATATTCAAAATTCCCACACCGAAATTGTCCAGAGCAACGACGTCTCAATAATACAATGAAGGCTGAGTACAAATGAGCACAAATAACCATGACATTATTGCCAAAACTTGTATGATTTCAATACTTTTTCATCAAAACATTTTTCTGATAATTTTCAAAGACATCAAAATGGGCAAATCTTCCAAAATTATACCAAATTGCCAACTTTTCCTGTCAGTCCTCCCTATTTCAGCCAAATTAGCCGCTCAGGATGAGACTTAAAAATGGGTCACTATTTTATTTTGAATATAATTGGGATGGAAACCATCATATAGGTGATTTGTAACCAATTTCATTTTTTGTTGTTCTCAGATTATAAGATATGCATACCCATCATCTATGAAGAATGGGCAGGGAATTTGGATGGAGACATTGTGAGGAGGGTGACAGAGAAGCAAGCAGACATTTCAGATCTGCTGAAGGCACATGGTTGTATTCAGGGTGAAGTTGTTGACACAAGTGATGAAGGTCTTTCTATATTGGTGACTTTGAACACTCTTGAGGGCCTCAATAAGTTAATATTCAGCTGTAAGGATCCCATTTGGGATAAATCCCTATTTTTCAAATTGCAAAATTTGCTTTTTGATCATGAGAATGTGACAAGGTGGCTTTTAAATTATGATGATTTACGTGACAGCATGCAATTAGCTTTTAGTAGAGCTGTTGAGTACTTCAAACACGGTGAGTATATTTCTTATAGAGTTGGAGATCATGATTATGTGCATAGAGGTGCATTTGTGAAACTTCAGACTCGCTGTATTCAGGCATTTTGGCAAGAATTTCTGCCAAGCTGCATGTGGGCATTTTGGTCTTTCAGGGTTATAGCTAGAGTGCTGGGTGGCAATATACAGAAACTTTATATTTGCTAACCCTAACTTTTTGGCAATTGGAAGGGAAAGAAGGAAAGAATAAAGAGAGAAAACAAAGAAGTTGTTTGCTCTGGGACTCGAACCTGAGACCCCTCGCATGCCAAGCACTAGGTCGGCGACACCTAGCCACAGGTTTTCCGCTGGCCTGGCCAACGAAAGTAGTATTTTGTAGTACCTGGTAGTGTTGGGGTTAAGGTATTAAAATACTGAATACTTATAGGATGAATTCAGTAAGATACACTAATTGAGTCAATAACTTGCAGTTTCGGGTTTTGGTTTGTAACAAATCACACAGACTTGGCTATAGAGACTGTGCAAGGCAATAGCCAAGGCTACTCGCACACACATTTTGGTTAATAACAACCTTGTGTGCAACCATGCAGGTATGCAACAAGGTTTTCAGTGCATAGTGAGAATGGATAACTTTTGGGATAAAAGGAATTGATATGTGATTCATCAAATTGTTTTAGTCCCCTTGCTAAATGTAATTTTTATGTAGATATTGGCATCTCAAGTCTGGTTAGACTCTTGTTTTTGATGAATTTTGCTTCAAAAGACAACCAATATGTTTACTGGTCGTCAGTTGCCAGCATTGAACAGTTTGAGAGAGTGTCAAAGTTCACACAGAGGTCAAGATTCAAACTTGCTGTTGTTACAGATCTCAACAAATTATTCCTCTGGTCATTTAAAGGATTCAGAAAAAGTATATTTTCAGAAAGGATGGGTCACAGGCAGATTCCATACAGGGCAAAACTTGACAATGCTCAAATCTTCACTAAAATAGTCTCATCATAGAAGAGCACTTAAAAAAAAAAATAGTGTGTATTGTGTCAAATATTTTGGGTAATATTGCAAAATAGGTCAAGGTCTATAAGATTCAATGGGCATTGACCAAGTTTTTCACTGTGCTACCATGGTAAGGAAACATCCTGGTTATGGCAAACATTTATTTGAATTGTTTATAGAAGACAATCAATTTGAGACTATTTTGATGAAAATCAGAGCAGTTTTCAGGTTTTGACCCATGTGGAGTGAGCTTTGACCTAAGTTATGGTCATAACTCATACATCACCCTTAGGCAGTATCAATTAGCTAGCCACCTATCATCGGCTCATTATTTTAGATGGCGAGTTTGTTCCTGGGACAGGCAAAATTAATGCCTTTCACATGTACTAATGGAATCTGTAATAATTATGTGTATACCAGGGAGGTATGAATTCTCAAAATTATCTGCCAAAATCACTTGACCCTCCCTTTTGACTTTTCAAAATATCTGTGGCTTTAGCTTTTGAGATGAACAATCATTGTTAACATAATTCTTATTTTCTCACCACCAAAGTTAACAGATTTCCAATAACAGATGTCCACCATTTTATGTTAGCTTCATACTCAACTCAATTCAAATTTAGCTAATTTTATGATAAAGCATATATGAGGATATACAAAGCATAGTTTGTTTTATATACCTCATATATAGATTCCTGTCATCTGATTGGTTGAAAGTGCAGTCATTGAATTAACTATGCCCGCAAAATGAACTATGGACCGGTCCATGGAAATGAACTATGGACCGGTCACGTGCGTCCACGATCAAACTGCGCGCTTTTTCCCAGCGTAAAATGATATTACGCACGCGCTAATGTTTTCACGCCGCTATAATTACGCAGAAATCGCAGATTGTAATCTGTGTGCTGTTCGCATTGAAACTATTAATTTCTCTTCCCAAAATCGATGCTTTTAACCAAACAGATGACAAGAATCTTAAGATTTAGTATATAAAACAAATATTGACTGCTTTTATTGGGCATGGTTAAAATTATAGGCCATGGTGATCTCAAAACCATGACTATGCCCCTCGCTACGCCTCGGGCATAGTCATGGTTTTGAGATCACCTTGGCCTATAATTTTAACCATGCCCCTCATAGCAGTCAATATTTGTATATTAACATAATACTTTATAATCAATAGTTCCATGGTCAAATTCAAGTCCAAGATCATTATCCATAAAAATAGTTCCAAAAGTTATAAGTCCAGGCGTTTTGGGGGATGGCGTTCACGTAATGGATACCGGCGTTCAGAAGACGCGGATTGTTCTGGCATGATTATCGCGGTGCGACTGTTGGCGCTATGGGTGCGACGGTTGGCGCCATAGTGGCGGGTGCAATATTACGTGCGTGGTGTTGGTACGGGTGGTACAACTGAAGAAGTTTTAGTGGGAGGCACTGAAGTGAGTACCTCGGGTATTGTTATGTTACTTTCCCTTGGTATGGGGTCAGTGGCAGTTGATTCCGAGGTAGCTATCATGTGGTCAATATGCACATGTCGTTCAGATCCATTTACACTGACAATGTAAGTCAGAGGCCCAAGACGCTGCATAACGGTACCCCCAATCCACTTTGCTGTTCCACGAAAATTGCGCACGTTCACAAAATCTCCTGGTTGGAATGATCTTACTTTCTGACGCTTTCCCTCAGGTACTTTCATTTGTTCTTGTCTTGTGCGATTTCTGAGTGTTGGTTTAAGTAAGCTCAGGCGAGTACGTGGTGCACGCTTTCAAGAAAAGTTCTATGGGGTGCGATTAGTAAAAGTGTAAGCGGCGTGTTGCGATATATGAACAGAAAGTTCGCTATCTTGTGTGTAATGGTACCACGCCATTTAGGCTAGTCTTCAGGATTTTTTACTTCCTGAACTAGTCTTTCAGCTGCGCCCATTACTCGCGGATGGTAAGGTGGAACACGAATGTGACGTTAATACCATTCCGCTTCGAGGAAAGTTGCAAATTCACTGGAGGTAAATTGCGGCCCATTGTCACTAACTATGGTTTCCGGTAAACCAAATGCGGCAAACCATGTGCGAAGATGATCAATAGTCTTGGCAGTAATGGTAGAGCTTCCCATGGGTATTACCTCTGGCCATTTAGAATAGGTATCTATCATGACAAGATAATGGTGCCCATCTTTTTCGGCAAAATCTATGTGGACCCTTTCAAATGGTCGCGTGGGCCACTTCCATGGGTGTAATGGTGCAGTGGGTGGTAATTTCCTGACAGAAGCACAAATGGAACAACAGCTTACCATTTTCTCAATGTTTCCATCCAAATTTGGCCACCAAAAGTAACTGCGAGCTAACGCTTTCATTCGCGACATTCCTTGATGCCCATCATGGAGCTCAGCTAAAAGACGATCTTGTAGGGAACTTGGAATTATAACTCTTCTACCCCACAAGAGGCAGTCTAGCTCTGTGGATAATTCATGTCTGCGAATCCAGAAAGGTTTCAAGACAGGGTCGTCAAGTTGCTTTGGCCATCCATAAGCTGTATACTCCCACGCCGAGACAACACAGGGTCACGCTGTGTAGCTGCCCCCACTTCAGCAGCTTCCACAGGCAATTCATCAACAAGCTTAAACATTGAAAAGTGCTTCCTCATTGCTAGGATCAATCACATCCTGGGGTAATCGCGACAAAAAGTCCGCGTAAGCATTGTGTGCTGATGTATTGCGATATTCAATATCGTATTGATACGCTGATAATATCAAAGCCCATCGCTGTAACCTTTGGGCTGCGAGTGTCGGTACTGCATTCTTTGGACCCAAGATTGTGAGAAGCGGTTGATGATCAGTAATCAGTGTAAATTGTCGACCATACAAGTACAGGTGAAACTTTTTCACTCCAAAAATCAACGACAATGCTTCTTTCTGTAACTGTGCGTAATTCTTTTCACTTTTGGTAAGCGTACGTGAAGCAAAGGCTATAGGACGTTCAGTCCCATCTTCCATGATATGCGATAATACGGCACCGATGCCATACTGAGATGCATCACAGGCTAATCTCAGTGGACGATTCACATCATAGTGAGTCAATACTGTGTCAGACATCAGCTTTTCCTTGGCTGCTTTGAAAGCTTGATCACATTCGGGTGTCCATTTGTAGGGAACATTGTTACACAAAAGCTTATTCAGTGGATGAATTAGCTCACTCAAGTTAGGAATAAACTTAGCATTTCATGTACCTATCCTTAAAACTTTTAATGCAAAGGTTGACAGCTAGAATTTCATTCATCCCATGACCTCGGGTACATTTCTTCCGCAGTGAAAGCATAATTATTATATCAGTATAATTATAATTTTCACAGCAAGCATATGTTCACTACAAGTTTTACTATTATCTAGAAACCCTAAACTCTGATTATCATGTTTATCTGTTGCTGTTGGTATTTTAAATTGCTTCTTTGCACTAAAAACAACAGCATAAATTAGTTTCATATATTCACACAAGGAAACTTTATGAAGTGAAAATAAGTAAAAATAAAATAGGATACAAATTATCATGGTCAGTGCATGGTCCAGAAAATGCCCACAGGCAGTCTATCTGGCCTGGCACTATTTAACTCCTTGCATGAAACAGGTATAAATTGTGTTTAAGAATTTACTATGAGTTTAATAACATGAACCAAGATAAAATTATTACTATAAAGAAGGTAATATGAAGAGAAAGAATAACTGATAAGATATATTAGCCCTTCATGAGAGACTGGGATAAGATACCAATGTTGAATTTTACCACAAATATGTGCCAAAGGTGCAGAGATTCAGTGAGGAAAGGCAAGGGTTATTACACATGGCTTGGTTAAGGCCAAGTTGGGTTGCAGCTCCCCTACTGTGAAAATAAGATCAGAGAAAAAAAATTTATTACCCCCTTTTACTGGCTAATCGAGGGTAAAATTTTTCAAACTCTTTAAGGATACGTCGACCTAATGGCATAATATTGAAGCATTCCAAGGAAAGACCGCAACTGGTGTACATTTTGAGGAGTAGGTGCTTCTACGAATCCCTGAACCTTTTCAGGTGTAGCGGCGATTCCTCTGTCACTGATAATATGACCCAGATATTTCACTTGCGCTTGCATGAAATGACACTTTGCCTGCTTTAGACGTATTCCATGTTCCTCCAATCGCGATAGTACAGCTTCCAACCGTTGTAAATGTTCCTCTTCCGACTTTCCCGAAATCAAAATATCATCAATGAAACACATGACTCCATCAAGTCCCTGTAGGATTTGTTCCATGGCGTTCTGGAATACACTAGGTGCACTGGCAACTCCAAATGCTAGCCTTGTATATTGGAATAACCCTCTATGTGTATTCACAGTTAAGTATTTCTTGGAGTCGGGGTCAAGCTGCATTTGCTGATATGCTTGTGACATGTCCAGGGTAGAGAAAATTTTTCCTCCAGCGAGCGTTGCAAACATGTCCTGGGGATTAGGTAGTGGATATTTGTCCACTTCTATTTCACTATTTATTGTTACCTTATAGTCCCCACAAATCCTCAGCGATTTATCTGCTTTGGGAATTACCACAATTGGTGCTGCCCATTCAGCATGCGCTACTGGCTCCAATATGCCTTCCTCCAACAAGCGATCAATCTCCTTTTCTACCGAATCGCTAAGTGAATATGGCACAGGTCGCGCTTTGTGAAACTTGGGACGAGCATTTGGCTTGACATGCAGTTTGGCTGTATGATGCTTCATGGTTCCTAATCCCGGTTGGAACACAGCTTTATGTTTCTTTAACACTTCCTGCATACTTGATCGTGATGATGACACTGACGTTGCATATGTCGCAAAAATCTCTTTCCAATTCAAGCGTATGACTTTGAGCCAATTTCTACCCAACACAGGGGGTTGACCAGTTACCCTAGCTACCACTATAAGGGTAATTTCACTATTTGCGAGCGATAAGTCACTGTCACTTCACCCTGACCGACAACAGGTAACCTGCCACCTCCATAGGTGGAGAAATTGCTTTCACATTTGCTCAGTTTAACATGTGAAAACTTTGCATTGAATACATCGTGCGGTATGATGGACATGGCTGCACCAGTATCAACTTCCATTGGAATAGCTTTTCCATCTATGTCCACAGTCACCATTATAGGGTCTGAGCTGTTTGATCCAGGCAAATTGTGAATTCCAAGAGTGTGGAGATAGTTACAGGTTTCATGCATTTCAGTTCCATTATTATCTTCCACCTCCTCCATGCTTTGCTCATCAACATAATTAGTTCCTGAAGTTTGTTTCTTTCTACATACTTTAGCCAAGTGTCCTACCTTTTTGCAATAGTTACACTTGTAAGTTTTATACTTGCAGACATTGGCATTGTGAGGTTCACCACAGCGATAACAGGTAGTTCCTTGATACTTTGGGTTACTGTTCATACTTGTTGGCGGTTTATGCTGACTCCGGGGTTGCTGTTGACCACGATTTCGGTTGAATCGCTTAGGTGTGGAATGTACTTTATTCACATTTCCACCCTTGTGGAGCATATCTGTGTCTTTCGATGCTGCTTCTGATGCTACAGCAATGTTAATTGCTTTTGAAGATCTAAGTCGCCTTCTGTCAAACATTTCCTCTGAATGTTTTCTGCACGAAGCCCACAAACAAGGCGATCACGAAGGGCTTGATTTAGAAAATCCCCAAATTCGCAAGTGGTTGAAAGTCGTCTTAGCTCTGCAACATACTCTCGGATTGACTCTGTAGGCTGTTGATCCCGTTTGTAAAATTTAAAACGTTCAGCAATTCGTAGTGGTGCTGGTGCCAAGTGATCCGTTAACAATTTAACTAATTCATCAAATGTTTTGGTAGCTGGATCTGTTGGTGCTGTCAAACTCCTAAATATGGAGTAAAAAATAAAATACATAAACAAATTGACATCACAAAACTTCAGAACCAAGTAAGATAGACAGGGGCGTCGCTAGACCAATATGATTCGGGGGTGTACAGCATGTTTGGCCGACGAAAATATTTTGAGAATTGTAGACCCAAATTTTTTTAGCCAGGACGGTGCTCAAGAATTTAAAAAGTGGTCATAACTCATACATCACAGATAAAGTTATACCTTTTTCTTCATCCTTAGGCAGTATCAATTAGCTAGCCACCTATCATCGGCCCATTATTTTAGATGGAGAGTTTGCTCCTGGGACAGGCAAAATTAATGCCTTTGACAGATGCTACATGTGTTGAGAAAGGCTATTGACCTTTTTTTTTTTTGGACTATAGAAGTCGGATAAAGGTTTTAAAGGTCAAATTAGGGCAGGCAATATTTATTCAAATGATGGGCAACCCTCAATTTCTAGGTAAGACCATGTCCTTATGACAAGAGGAATGATATTTGGTGATATTTTAGCAGATTCAAATTTTGACCCCTGTATGTACTTTGACACACTCAAAATTCCCATTGCTGACAGAAAGCCAGTAAATTATCTTCAAATAGCTGGTCTTGAGAAACAATATCCATCAAAACAAAATTTAAGGTACCTAAATAAGGTAAATATGACCAGAAGCCAGACTTTGATGTTTTGTTGCTATTGTCATCCTCCATATAAATTGAAATATGTAACACAATCTGGTCCATGGAGGCCAAGAGCTGCCAAGGTGGCAAATTTGAAATTGTGATAAAGGCAAAAATATGGAGTAAAAAACAATAAAATACACATCACAAAACTTCGTAACTTTCGAACTGCTACACCTTTGGTGTTTTCAGTATAATGATAGCCTAATGTTTGTATAAGGTGATAATTAAAGTAACTCAATTTTCAAAAATGCCTCCTTTGGCCTCCATGGACCAGATCGTGATTATGAAATTTTGTATGATCTCTTATATGACTATAAAAGGGAAAAACCCTCGTGCATGCTTTTTATGTACATCTTGTTTCTTCCTTTTTCTTGTTGGCAAAATACCATAGATAAAAGTTCCCTTAGATTACAAGATGATCTTCCAGAAGATGCCAGACAAGAAGAGATCAACTGGAAACTATGGGTGTTTGCTAAGCGAGGAAATCCGCACAAGGTGCAGGAATGTATTGATCTTGGAGCAGATGTGAATTACTGTGTAAGTAGGGGCACCAGGTTGTTTTGTTTGTTGATTAAATTTGTTTTTCAAAGGGAAAGTGAATTTTGATTGGGGGGGGGGGGCAAATGTCTAAACTATAAGGCTATTTTAATATTGCTATTTTAAAATTGCTAGCAGAGAGGGCCTACTGGTACAGTCTTTAAGTATAGACACATCACTTTATAGTATAGGGTTGTAGGCTTGATATAATTATACTGATAGTGCTATCTTGTTATATGAATTGCTTATAGAGAGGCTCTACCGTACTTCACCAAGCTGTCCAGTCATTAAGTATAGACACTTGTCAAGTGTTGCTGCAAACAGGATTGGTAGATATCAATGCTAGGACGCTAGTTAGGACACAGAAGGTAATTGATGATAATCTTAATGAAGGTTTTGTTGGTAATTGAAGAGGAGTGCCTAGACAGTTATAAAGTTGTAGGAGGTGGTTATTATGGGAGGGGTCCTTAGGTTGAATACAGTACATATTGTACATGGCAACTTGGTATGTACTAATGGCCTGTGTAATAATTATGTGTACCAGGGAGGTATGAATTCTCAAAATTATCTGCCAAAATCACTTGGCCCTCCCTTTGAATTTTGAAAATATCTGTGGCTCCCCTTTTGATGTGCCAACAAATCTTTGGCCCCTTTACTCATGCCAGATTTAAAATTGTGTAATCATCATGTGTGGCAAGCAGGAAACTTTGCATATCTGTGACACAATCTGGTCCATGGAGGTCAAATTGAGATAGAGGCAAAAATATGGAGTAAAAAATAAAATACATAAACAAATTGACATCACAAAACTCCATAACTTAAAAACCAAGTATGATCACTATGAAATTTTTACACTGAAAATCACACTGATATCTGTAATGAGCACTGAAAATTTAACACAATGAACAGCACCACTGAAAATAACTCGAAATAGTTCTTTTGTTATTCTGTATGCAAATAACCATTAATTGTCCAACCACACTGAAAAAATGGACTGAAACTCCTCTGAAAATCATTGGCCAGTCATTAATCCCACTGAAATGAATTTAATCCCACTGAAATGGATTTAATCACACTGAAATAAGCTGGCCTGTTCCATTGTTATGGAAATTAGTGCCCTAGATCATTGCTCATTATAGCAGACAATAACCACTTGATATACCACTGAAAAATACACTGAAATACCACTGAAAACAATTTCAGTCTAACAATTTCTTTTGTTCTGATGATTTTCAGTGTTACCCTGTCATTTTCAGTGTGTTTTTCAGTGTAAAAATTTCATAGTGGATAGACCTTTAGTATATGATAGCCTAATGGTATTGTATAAATTGTATAAGGTAATAATAAGTTCTAATCTTTTTACTTCTTGTTTACTACCTGCACGTATGAACTTACACTACTGTATAAGAAGTCAATTTGGCAAAGATTGCCTGGACATAGTGAGAAAACTGCAACGTGCATCGCTTAAAATAGCACGATACCGGAACCATCTACGGTTTAATCTGAACTGTTTCAATACTCATATTACACCTAAGAGCCTACGTTTGTCATCTGCCATAAAAGGATACGTAGCCAATAATATTCTAAGGAAAGCAGAACGATCGCTTGTAAATGAACGCATCCGCCAAACCAACTTTACTCTGGATATATTGCATGAACAACACCAAGATTGCCTTGTTGAATTAAGCGGTCGTCTACCCGAGGAGATCGTTAATAGGGTAATTGAGTTTACAAAGTCGTCACAGTTACATGAACATGAACAGTCAAAAGCTAGACAGGTAAACAAATTTCGCAATTTGAAAAATCCGCCCCAACAGGAAAATCGCAAGGGAATTAATGGCAACTGGAGAGACCGCGATGGAAACACTGTGACTGATTCCAACAAGGACAAGTGGGTAATCAATTCTTCATCTCGCGATTTGAGCCAGGACGAAAGATCATTACTTGAAAAGGGATTGAATTTTGCTGTTTCACCCACTCGAGCTACCTGTTCATGATTATATAGCGGCTTGTGAATCTGCCTGTAAACAACTTGGTGATGGGGATGCAGATGAACCAAGGGGGTGACACTAAATTCACGGTTGTTCTATTAGCAACGCAAAACCTATGAAAAATTCCGCTGGTTTACTAGCTAGAAAGTGAGGCCAGTTATCGATCCGTTATGAATAATTCATGTTCGACCCCTTGGATCATGTTAATTGATATTGGCAAATAACAACGTTGTTAGTTTTGCGAACTTTGCCTGTTCAATGAGAGTATAGCGCGCTCCCAATACATCTGGGCACAAACAAGGCGAAAACGATCCAGTTTAATGAAATGGCGGACGGGTATTCCCATCAGGCACCAGTGATATGTTTTTCAAAGAAAGTCTACTAATTTGATATGAAATGACATGTTGCAATAGCAAAGTCAAAATTAGGCCTTGCTGTCAATAATATGAAGGAAATATGTGACAAAGTCAAGGTGTGAAATACAAGTAGTATTTAAGCTATAATAACCTTTGATACCCGACCTGACCTTCAATCATGGCGGCTTATTCGTCTTATGTATTTCTATTATGCTCTCAAGTAAAATAAAATACCACTCTGCACTAAGCAGACAGAATGTTACTTGGCTCCTAGCATGAATTATTGATTTTATACGGAGGTAAACAAATGCACAGTGTATGTGCAAGCCGTGCATCAATACTCCAAATATTTACGGTAAATCTGAATAGTGGTCACATATGACATATCATGTGTTCGGGAAATCACGTGGCAACATTTTAAGATTTCAGGCTTGTTTACTAGTTAATTGCCATGTGTACGCTTTATTATTTATCTTTGTTAATTTACATATATTTTAAATGCTGATAAATCGTGGTTGGCTGCCCATGATATCCGTTAAATTCAATGTTTTATGAATATAATTCTACCACGCAGAGGAGGTCACGCAGCAGAATTTCACTTCAAAGTTTATACATTTAATATATTTAATATGATAATAATTTTTTGTTATAACCAACTGGTACACGAAATATACTAGCTTATTACATATACAGAAAGGTGATTATCAGCCTCCACTCAGCAAATTGACATGCCCGGCATGCAGCCATTCTCCGCCTGGATAACATGACTGTCGCCTCAATACGCCTGGGCGCAAATTTAAATAACAATACGCTATTTACATATCAATTCGGCCTCATGCTAATTAATGCTGCCCCATCCAGGAGTTCATCTATGGATGAACTTCGAGGTAAGGTCACTCATATTATCAAAACAGCCAAGTTGCCAGAGAGTAATTTACCTAAAGAGGAGAGAAAAGCACTTGAGAACTTAAGAAAGGATAACACCATTATAGTGCTCCCCGCTGATAAAGGTCGCGCTTGTTGTGTCATTGATCGCACAGATTATGAATCAAAAGTGGACAAATTACTTAGCGATGATAATAACACCTATGAAAGACTATGCAAGGATCCTACTGAGAAATACAAAAAAGGAGCTTTCACCCTGGACCAAATAAAGCACATTAGAAATGTACTTTATCTGTACTTTATGGGTACTTTAACTGTACTTTCTGGGTAATTAGTACATATAAACTGTACTTTAAATGTGCTTATTTTTCATATCCTGGAAAAACTGTGTACTTTAAAGGTACTTTAAATGTGACTTTAATTATACTTTATGAATATTTTGATAAATATGGGAAATTGTTGGTGCTTTAACTATACTTTATTTGGACTTAGTTCTTTCCCAGTGTCAGTGAGTATACTTTAATTGTGCTTATTTTGGACTTAACCAAATTTTGAACATCAGTGTGTACTTTAAATATAGGCCTACTTTATCAGTACTTTATGTATACTTTACCTGGATTGGTTTTCCCCGGTGGTATTGTCAGCAATGTAAGAGTACTTAAAATGTGCTTTTCAGTGTACTTTAAATGTACTTTATTGTGGACATCATGGATATATATGATGTTTACAAGTCACATGACTACATTCTTCTAGATTTGAAAAATACCAACGGCCATCTTGTGCTAAGGTTGTATAATGCAATGGATGTATAAAACTGTTAATGGACTTACAAATAATGGACTTACAAATACAGGCTTGATTACAGGAGATAGTTACTGGTAATGTATGCTTGCATGTGAACATAATTGTGTTACCAATACTTTGACAAGCTCCATAAATGTGGTAAGCTTATAATTATAAGTAAGCTTATAATTATAAGCTTACTGTATGCTTCAGTATGCTTTAAATGTACTTTTCTAGTCATTGTGCTTTATTTGTACTTTAAAGGTACTTTATCGTCGCTCCAAATGTCGCACATTGAATGTTGTTTAGAAAGCATATTTAAAGCACAGTGCTTTAAATATGCTTGTTTGGTATAAAGTACAATTAAAGTACAGTACTTTAAATGTGCTTTTTCAGTATGCTTTAAATGTACTTTTCTGGTCATTGTGCTTTATTTGTACTTTAAAGGTACTTTATCGTCGTTCCAAATGTCGCACATTGGGATGTTGTTTAGAAAGCATATTTAAAGCACAGTGCTTTAAATATGCTTGTTTGGTATAAAGTACAATTAAAGTACAGTACTTTAAATGTGCTTTTTTCAGTATGCTTTAAATGTACTTTTCTGGTCATTGTGCTTTATTTGTACTTTAAAGGTACTTTATCGTCGTTCCAAATGTCGCACATTGGAATGTTGTTTAGAAAGCATATTTAAAGTACAGTGCTTTAAATATGCTTGTTTTGGTCCAGGGCAGTGATTCTTAATGATCTCAAGTCTTGTGGGGCCATTGATTTTGCGTTAAAAGAAAGATTGTTTCCAACAGAGTGTGATGTGCCCAAGATATATGGCTTGCCCAAAGTGCACAAAACTGGTGTTCCGCTAAGACCCATCGTTTCCAGCATTGGGTCAGTTAGTTACAACTCCTCGAGATTCTTGGCTGACATTCTTAGTTCAGTTATTGGAAAAACACCTCACCACATTAAAGACACTAAGTAATTTGTGGATTTTGTGAGCGACCTCAATATTGCCCTGGATGAATTGATTGTTTCTTACGATGTCACTGCATTGTTTACCAGTGCATGTACCTGTAGACAACGCTATTGAAACAATTTGCGTGCACCTAGAGGAGGATACTTCGTGGACAATCAGGACATATCTTAACGCCGAGCAAGTGCTTTGACTGTTAAAGTTTTGTCTGAATACAACTTATTTTGTTTTATGCGGACAATTCTTCAAACAAAAACATGGCGCCGCCATGGGTGGTCCTGTTTCCCCAACAACATGCAATCTTTTTATGGAACAGTTTGAAAGCTTAGCCCTTGAATCTGCACCACATCCGCCCAGAGTGTGGCTTCGCTACGTGGACGACACGTTCGTAGTTATTAAACGGGAGCATTTCAGCGAATTCACAGAGCATATCAACCCGCAAAGTGATCACATAAAGTTCACATGTGAAGCAGAGGCGGATGGACAGCTTCCTTTCTTAGATACTTTGGTCAAGCGTTCCGAGGACGGTTCTTTACGGGTCAGTGTGTATCGCAAACCTCAATTTTGACAGCCACCATCTGCTAGAGCATAAGTTGAGCGTAATCAGGACTTTGTTCCACCGGGCGGATTTCGCAGTTACAGACCCATTAGACAGAGAGAAAGAAATCTTGCATGTGCAGTCTGCGCTCCAGAATTGTGGATACGAGCGTTGGACATTTCACAAAGCTCACAAACCGAAAAAACAAACAGATAACTCTTCTGCGGCGAATGCTAACACCAAATGCAAGGCTAATATCAACTTGCCATATGTCAAGGGAACCAGTGAGAAACTTCGCCGTGTGTTTCAGCAGTATGGGGTTTTTGCCACCTTTAGACCCCTCACCACGCTGCGAAAGAATCTGGTAGCACCTAAGGACCGTACTGAAAAAGAAGATCAAACAGGAGTTATATACCACATTCCATGCACGGATTGTAACTCTGTTTACATTGGTGAAACCGGAAGGAAACTCAAGTTCAGACTTCAGGAGCATAAATCAGTTGCTCCAAGTGCCAATTCTCCTGTATCTGCTCATACCAAGTCCGGTCATAATATTGACTGGGACGGAGTTACCATTTTGGAAAAGGACAGCAGGAATGATACAAGGAAAATATGTGAAGCGATCCACATTAGGAGAGACCCGCAGCCCAAAATCAACACCTCGGTACGAACTCCAGTACGAATCTCCAGTTTACAACAGCTTGCTGAAATCAGTTAAACCAACTGGCAACTTTAGTAGAAGATCTTCTAGAAACACTGATCTCAGCAGCATCTCACACACCATCACCCACTGAGGAAGGAACCAGTTGGTTCTGAAATATTTGGGAAAATAACCTGGTGAGTGCAGTTGAAAGTTTTAATCTTTTTACTTCTTGTGATAATTATAGTAACTCAATTTTCAAAAATGTCTCCTTTGGCCTCTATGGACCAGATTATGTCACATGTGAATGTTTTTCTACCCCTTTTGAAAAAGTGCCTCTAAAAAAAAAAAAAAAAAGCCAAAAAAAACCAACATGTTCTATTAAAAAAGTATTTGTAAATTGAGAGCAAACCCATTGTTTGTTTGCTTTTTGTTTGTTTGTTTTTGTTTTTTGTTTTGTTTTTGTTCTTGTGTTTGCTTTGTTGCATAAATGATCTCGAATGGATCATGCTAGCATTGGATTGCAGAAGGCGTTTGTTTGAAAAAGAAACAGTCATCAGAAAAGATGAGAAAAGAATTAACAGAATTTGCAATTACTTTTTATATCAAAATGTGGCAGAGCTGTGATTCAAACCCAGGACCTACTGTAACAGGTCTACATATTATATGCATCTGAAAAGCATTGCACATTGCCTAATATTTGAGTAATTATTTTGTAAATACTGTATGTATGAAGCAAACACTTCTTTTTGCATTGTTTTCAAAGGGTTTGGAAGAAGAAACAGCCTTCTTAGTGGCACTCAGGATACCCGGTGCACAAAGTCATGCTATCTGGAATTTATGCAAACTCCTTATTGAAAATGGAGCTGATGTTCACATAGTAAGTTATTGCTTTTCATAAACATATATAGATCTAAAAATATACAAATTGCGAAATAATTTAGTGTACATTCACACTTGAGATACAAATAGAAAAATACAAAAATAGCGGCCAAATATAATCCTCCTGTTTTGTTCGTTGGCATCGTAAGTTTGTTTTTGATAGGGCTGTTATCGACAAGGCTGTTTTCGGCAATATTGTTGACAAAGCAATTTTCCAGATTTTCGACAAGCATGTAACAATTGTCGACAAAAAAGCTAGTCACTAAGATATTAGAGGTTAAGGGAAGGGGTATGAACGTTTGGACAGTATTTATTGTAGGACATGAGAGTACATCAGACATATCGAATTGCATTCTGAATACTGAAGAATGTCCTTCTGATATCAAATAATTTTGATTTTTGAAATTGTAATGGAATACACATTTTATGGCAAATCATTAAAAATTGATATTTTGATATTTAACAATACTAAAGTAAACTTTATAAATCTGATCGATTTATACTTACAGTGTATGTAGGTGGGATGAAAAGCCGACGATCAATTGAAAATTTTGACCTTTTCAATTGATCGTCGGCTTTTTCTCCCAGCTACATACACTTTAAGAATATGTCATTAGATTTATAAAATTTACTTCGAGGACTGTTATATATCAAAAATTTGACAAATATCAAATTTTAATAATTTGTGATAAAATTTGTATTATATCATGAATTTCAAAAAATGAAAATTATTTGATATCAGAAAGACATGCTTCGTATTCAGAATGCAATTCGATACGTCTGAGGTGCTCTCATGTCCCACAAAAAATACTGTTGAAGACGCCATAAACACTCATTCTAGATCCCTTAAGCTTAAGATATGCTTAACATCACCATTATTTACCATAAAATAAATGCATCTGTCTTCTATTTCATTTGTACATCCGTAAATGTTGCAGATTATCTTTCCATTACAATCCCAATATTCTGATGATGCATATATGTATATAGTAATATTTCTGTGTAAATAACCGATGCATAGTGTGTTATCTGAACTTAATATTTTTACTTTGTTGATATATTACAACTTGTCAACATCTTGTCGGATCTTGAGATTTGACGGTTGTCGACAATGAAAATTGGACTGGACAACAGTTTTTGATGGCTTTTGCTCCTCAAGACCACCAATTTGAATATTTACTGCACTGTAACCTTGTTAATAAAAAACTGTTAGGGCCTCAGATATTAGTTTGTGTTCACAGGAATTTGTGTTAGGTCATTATAATCAGGGCATAGGCAATTTTCTTGGTCAGACTGGGGGCAAAATAAAAAATTTTGGGGCAAAGACGAAAAATATTCCTGAATGCATCAATCATTTTGACCCAGTATTATCAGTGGGATATAATACATATAGAGGCCGTCAGCCTTTCGCCATCTTGTGGGTACAAACGATACGCGGGATTCTGCGTCGGACACTACGCGCAGGGCGCAGCTTGCCACGCAGCTGTTATCACACATCACCACGGTGATTTTGCTGTTCACGCATGGAGATTGAACGACGATCGCAGCCTGTACCCACAAGATGGCGGCACATGACGTCACGCTAACGGCCTCTATACTGTTTTTTAGAGATACAGTACCTGTAAAGTCTGAGCTTCCAAAAATTATTTACTTTTTTAAGTACACGCTGTTCTAGTTTATTTAAAATGGGCTTTATTGGGACAATGTGCATGCATAGCATGCAAACTTTTGGTATTTTACAATATATCGGCGCATGATTTGAGTGAATTATTGGTGGAAAACAGGCTCCTTGCCCCTTTTCTTTTCCTTTGCCTTGCCGATTTTCACTTTCATATTTAGTCATGGGACACTCTTCTCTTTCACACAATGTTATTCAATAATTCATATTCATAAGTGGCTTTGAAGGTACGTATGATGTCATTTCAATGGTATCAATTGGAATTGCTATATTAACATTATGAACAGTTCAGTTGTTTGTTTTTATTGCTGGTTTTAAAGATCAACAAGACCCTGCCCCTCTGTTTATGCCACTGTAACAATGTTTTCGTTTGTTTCTTATTTTTAGGACAATGAGAAGGCATTTTACATTGCTGTTACGACAGGCAACTATGAGGCATGTAAGGATCTCATTGAAAAACACAATGTTCCAGTTGATACAATATATGAGGTGATTTTATTTCATTTAAATTAGTGTGGTGTGGTTCTACCAGTTCTTTTCATCTCTGCTTTTTTCATCCTTTTCTAAATTCTCTTTGTTTGCTTGTCACTTTTGTTGTATTTTTCTTTCCTCCCTTTCTCCCATTCGCTCCTTTTATTTCCCACAGACTTGGTCTCCAGCTTAGTTTGCTTACTTTTTCTTCCCATTCGTGAGTTTCTTCATGACTTCAATCTTCTTTATTTCATTGCATTTTTCTTCATCTGTTATGTTTGCAGAATAAAATTGTTTAAATTGTATCATTGTATATAATATGATTGATAAAACAGTCAAAATTAATTGTGATCAGCACTTACGGACAAAATTGCACAAAGTAATTTCACAGAGCAGGAACATTTTAAGAGCAGGAGACAAAGGGTGAAATAAAACACATGTAGAGACCATGTGTAGTTGATGCATCCAGCTCCAGAAGTCAGACAGCTTGTGTAAAGAGAATGAATTACAAATCTTAGTTAAAATGTTTATTTTTTGAACAGAAAGGACAAACTGCCCTCTTCTCTTGTGGCAAATACTCCTATCCCAGTCAACAAAAAGTGTGCAACCTTCTTCTTGAACATAAAGCAAGTGTACATACTGAAGATCAAGTAAGTCCTATTGGTTATGTCAGGGAGGTGATTATCTTTTGGTTTGGGATGTGTGGCTTGCAGAAAATAGGGCCTCATAGCTAAGGATTTTCATAAAAGGATCCACATGTCATCGGCTATATCACATACTGATGTATTTGCAAAATATGCATTTCGAGAAATTTAGCGATTTTCATTTGCTGCATAATCTTAATTAAAACATTATTGTCAATTAGAACCTGATTAAAAATAATGCAAATATACCATATTTTCAATGTAATACCAAAGTATGGCTAGAATACTTTGGTAATACACTTATCACTATCAGAGCATAACTTATTCTGCAAAAAAATTAATATTAAATACAATACGTCACTATGTGAAAAGAATTAATGACAATTTTGCTGATCAAATCGTGAATACGTCGTGCAAATACGTCATTATGTGAAACAATTTTGCAAATATGTCACTATGTGAAATGGACAAAACTAATTAAGCCACTTTGAGGCATGGCTTTTGGTGAATATATAGAGTAGAACGTAAAAAAACTAATGTACTAATTTTCTCAAAAATGCTTAAAATGTTGAATACGTCAGTATGTGATACGGTCGACGATGTATCAAAACCTACAAAGGATTATAGGTTAAGATAGGTCCATATGTTTACATATTTTTCACTTGCAGCCTAAGAAAAAATTATTTGAGCTATAAAATAGGTAACCCTAATGCCCTTTTTGCTTTTTGGTCAAAGGGAAAGGAAAGAAGAAAGAAAAAAGATGAAGACAAAAGTTGTTTGCTTTGGTCTGGTTTGAACCACAGAGCTCTTGGGTGTTGAGGACCAAGATTGAAGATAGCAAGCCATGTTGAGCTTCTATAAGCCCAGATGTGATGGAAAAGAATACATAACTGAGATATGCAAGGTTCTTTGGAGGTTGTAGTTGTAGAATATGATGTTTCTGATGTTTTTTACATGATATTGCTGCTCTGAATAACAACAACAACAACAACAAGCAGCTTTTATATAGCGCCGTAACATGAGCAAAACACGACCTCGGCACTTTACAGAAAAAATATCATAAACTACACATCTTACATTACTAATTTAAACAAATAAATAAACAAAGCAGCATGAAACATGGGGGAAGAAATTAGTCCGGGAATAAATGAGTTTTTGTTTGGCTCTTGAAAGAAGCAACTGTGATAGAGTTTCTGATGACATTTGGTAAAGTGTTCCATAACATTGGGGCAGCATTTGTGAAAGCGCGATCCCCTTGAGTAGTGAAAGTTCTGTTGACAACAAGGCGAGGTTGGTCGTGCCCGGAACGCAGGTTGACAGACGGAATGTAAATGTGAAGGAGTTCAGTGAGGTAAATTGGGGCTTGATTGTGCAGGCACTTGTAAGCAAGCAGAAGGGTCTTAAAGATGATGCGCTGTTTGACTGGCAACCAGTGCAGTTCTTGAATCAGAGGAGAAGTGTTCTCACGTCTGCTTGCCCGAAAAATGAGACGTGCAGAGCGGTTCTGGATCTTTTGAAGCTTCTGTATGTCTTTGGCTGTGATGTTAATAAACAGAGAGTTGCAGTAGTCCAATATGGATGTTATTAGCGCTCGGACTGCTTGCTTGCAAGTGTCTTTGTCAATGAAACGACGGATTCTGTTGATATTGCGGAGATGATAGTTAGTGGAGCTAGATATGGAAGCAACCTGAGCAGTCATTGACATGTCATCAGACTCAAACTTGAGTGGTGTTATCCAAATTCAAAGTGACAGTAGAAAGGTCTTTCAGGTTGTGTTTTGAAGCTAACACCATGAACTCTGTTTTACTTTCGTTTAGCTGCAGCTTGTTAGTGCTCATCCATGTCTTAAGTTCTGCAATACAAGCCTGGAGCTTAAAAGCTGCAACAGCAGCATCACCCGGAATTTTAGGGTCAAATTCAATATAAAGTTGCACATCATCCGCGTAAAGGTGGTAATTGATGTTATAACGGCGGATGATTGCTCCCATTGGATATGTGTACATTGTAAAAATTCCCGGGCTGATGCAAGACCTCTGTGGAAGTCCATAAAGCAGAGGAAGGCTTTCAGACATGGCTCCTGACACACAAACTTGGTGATCTCTTTTGGTGAGATAGGAGGCAAGCCATGCCTGCGCTGTTTCAGTAATAAAGTTTAACACAGTGCAACAAGTTAAACTCAATTTACCCTTGCTGAGAAATGGACCAATCCATGTTATTGTTTACCGGGTCAGATGTCAATCATTGTCATGCAGATAAATTTGTATTGTTTGGCTCGACCCGGGAACCAATGGGATTTGCCGCCTTCGTGGGTTTCGGGCGTGATTAGGTGGTGATTTATTCACTGTTGGTTTTGTATTGGACACGACAACAACAAAAATCTTCCCACCCACCGCGCCCTGTGTGGACATGTGAGAAGGAAGTAAAATATAATTATGTGTGACAGTAATGAGATAATGACCTGTATAAATACAGATATATTTTATCTACTACATGGTAGTGTGTTAAATAATAGCTAATTAAAGCATTTAACTGTCTGTAAGTTTAAAAGAAAAATCAAGAATTATGGTCCCTGTAGATAAGGAGGGAGGAATAAAGAGTTGACGCCTTGATCATTAAAATTACATGTGACTTGCAATTAATTTCCCTTTCTCAGATCTTCATAGTTACAATGTACACTGTTTAATTAGATCATGTGTTCAATATGTTGCTACATAAAATTTATATAATTGTTCTGTATCAAACTTTTTTAGAATGATAGTTCAAGAGGGAAAGTAAGTCGTCAAAACTATATATATGTACAGGAATTGACAATCGTATTGTTACATGCAGGCACAGGTCCGGTGTCATCAAAAACAGTAAAGTAGTCTTTTATAAGGTCAAAGACTTCACAGTAAGCAAAAGAAAATAATGCTGGGTTTTGAATTATCTTTTCTGTATTTATTTATTATGATATATGTATATGTCATAGAATGCTAACATTAAGACTTGATCCCTTGTAACTTCAGGTAGATCACCTGTTGAAGAGTCTCAGGAATTCCACTTGGGAGCGTGGGATCTGTATGCACCAGTACCATAATTTATTGTTGAGTTTCCAGCCATGATATTTGATGAATGATCCACGGGTTCGGGGTCAAACGCTCAGAATTTAGCCTCGGGTGGTGGCCACCAGAGTCAAGTTTGGATCACATTTGGTTTTGCTAAACGAGATTTTCTGCGCCTTTGGTCGTTGTTTCGCTAGAGTCTTGGGTTGGGTAATTCGCTCGATTAGAGAATCTCCTATTATATATTTGGCTATAATACGGCTGAGAATTTGTTTGTTTGTTTATTTGTTGTAGGTACTGGTGCGGGTCTTAAACAAAAGTCAATAAATGGTTGTCGTGTCTGATTGCCAACATGCATGCAAATTTTGCGTCCGAGTGTTTTCAATTTCTCTGTCTTGGGGTAATGCCATAAACGCTGGTTAGTCTGTTGATAAGAGTAGGGTAGTCCACCGTGTCGAAAGCCGCGCTTAGGTCCAGGAGGACCAGGAAGACGGCATGCTTTCTGTCGATGGCATTCAGAATATCGCTCCTTACTCTGAGTAGGGCTGTTTCAGTACTGTGCGATGGCTTATATCCTGACTGAAATGGTTCCTCTAAGTCATTAATAGCAAGATGAGATCTGATCTGAGGAAGAACTACTTTCTCCATGATCTTTGAAAAGACCTTTATATTGCTAACAGGTCTGTAACTTTTGAGTTCGTTAGAGTCCATGCTTGGTTTCTTGATTATAGGTGTCACAATGGCTGATTTTAAGTTCATTGGAAAACTTCCCAGAACAAGGGACCTGTTTATAATGCTCGTAAGTGGAGCGATAAGCGTGTCAGTAACTGATTTTAGCAACCAAGTAGGGAAAACATCCAAAGTGCATTGTTTATTGGGAATATTCATGATGATCTTTGATACTTCCTCTTCAGAAACTTGGTTGAAAGTGCACAATCTTGGGTTTTCATCCGAAATAATCTTTCACTAGCGGTTGTGTCAGTTTCGAGACCATCAAGCCTATCCGAATCAGAGCAATTTTGTTTTTGAAGAAAATTGCAAAATCATTGCTCAGCTGACTCAAAGACTCACAGGCAGGGAGGATCTTACAGCCACTGTTCAACAGAGTATTGAGTGTCTGAAACACTTGCTTCGTGTCTGCTGTGTCAAGTTCTTTCTTATAATAAGCAGATTTTGCATTATTAATCAACTTTGTGACAATCTTGCTTTGTTCGCGTTAAAGTTCATAGTTGCGGTCATTTTGGTTTTTGTGCCATTTACGCTCCAGTTGACGCCGTTTCTGACGAGCTTTGTGAATGTTATCGTTGTACCAAGGGTATCTTGGACGGAATGGTTCTGCTTCTTTCTGTGCTTGGTGCGTGTTTGTCAATAACGATTGTCAGAGATTCCTCAAAATCTTTGCAGGCTATGTGAATGTCACTGTTAACAGCGAAGTTGTTAAGTTCAGATTCCAAATCCGCTTTAAAATTGACAAGGTCGATGGCTTTATAATTCCTCACAGAAGACGTTATGCACAACAAAGTGATCAGAATGCAAGCTTCTATGAACATTAAGGTGCTCAATGATGTCATCTGTAGGCCTGGAAATAATCAGGTCAAGAATACCCTCCTTGATGTGAGTTGGCTCATTGACATGTTGCTCAAAGCCAACTGTAGATAGAGTTTTCAGAAATGCCTTAACCTCCGGTTTCTCTGGTTTTTCCATGTGAAGATTAAAGTCTCCAACAAACATGATCTTACTGGCTGACATACTCACATCCGTTATAAACGAGTCAATTTCATCTAGATAGTCAGGCGTTTTCAGCTTGTTTACCTTAGAAGGAGGAGGACGGTAAATAACAACAAACATGATGTGATTGGACTTATCACAGATAAATGTGTGTTCAAATGTCTTAGTGGTAACTGTACTAGGCTTAATTTGATATTGGAGAATTGATTTGAATAATGTTGCTATTGTTCTTATTGTTAATAGGATGGACTGACACCCCTCCAGTTTGCTTTAACCAATGGAGCTACAGCCACTGTTGTTGAGTCACTTATTAAAGCCAAATCTGATGTTAACAAAAGGTTTCCTGTAAGTCCACTTTGTTCTGATTGAAAAGCAGAAAGTTTAAATAACATGCATGGTAATCTTTTTTTCCATCATTTTGATTTGTGTTAGTGGCAGTGCGATATCAAGTAGGTAGTGGCGTCGTTCATCATGTAGAACAGGATAGCAAAACAGAATTGGCCTGAAGTGGTCGTTATTATTCCAAATACTATTTGTACTGAGTACCCCCCAGGTATTCTGAGGTCCAAAGCAAAATGTTTACATTTTTCACAATATCCAACATATAACTGATGCAAAGTTATTAAGCTAATTCATAACTATCACTGTTCAACTCCTTACTTTACAAATACTTTACAAAAGATTTTATTTTCTCAAATTTGCAAATATGGTAGTGCGCAATGCAAATACGGCGGCCAGCACTCTCACAATTTGTTCGACGCGCAACACAACGCGTGGAGGTTACTAATATTTACGCTGACGGCGCGGAGGTCCACTGTCAAATATTAGTAACCATGTTCAGCGTTTGCGTTTTGGCAAATAAATAAAAATTATTGGATTGCATGTATCAGGTATATTAATGAGGTTATGAATACTGGTGAGAGAACATGAAAGATCATAAATTGATCTTGATGCGCTAATGTGTAATGTTTCTATGTTCCTAGATGGACAAATATTAATGCTTTTTCATATCAATAAACCATTACCTAAAAGTACTGTTATGTTGTTGTTTTTACCAATCAGCAGGATGGAAAACCAATGATTGCCCATGTACTGGAGGAATATAACTGGCGGAGGAATTATTTGAAATACTTATTGAATGGAGGGATTGACATAGAGATGCAAGATGAGGTATGTAGAAAATGTCACAGTCAAGCAATATGGTTGACCATTGTTTATTGCTCAAATGTCAATTGATATTAGAATGGCATATAATCAGCAGGGCATACCACCTGAAAGCTAGTTGCATTTGACTGAATTTATGTGAATTTACCCTTTAGTACCGCTTTTTGTATAACTTTACCATCCTAATAAATATATCTTGAGTTTAACATTTTTTGTGAGAAATTTGGATGACCTGACTTTGAGGGAATGTGGATACTAAACAGGTGACTCGCCTTTTTAAAGTAATCAAAATTAGTCTTCATATTGCTAACAAACCTCTGTCAGGTTTCAAAGAGTGAGAGCTTTCATTGATAGACCTATAATGTACCTGAAGTCCATGCTGTAGGCCGCCATTTTTAATTGTGGATAGTTATGGACTTTTAAATGGGTACATGTTTGAGAATAAATTTGTTTTATTTTTTCCCAGTTTGTTAATATAAAAGTAGATTTTCCATCACTAGTTTTTTATTTCTATTGACAAATGTTTTCTCAAGTTAGTTTTTCTTAAATTAAAAATCCATACACATGTAGTGTATAATAAGCTAGCTAGTCTGTCTTGTCTCAAGTTGAGAGTAACGGCATGTTGGCTTTTGCAATGGCAGATTAGAATCGTGTGCACTAGCCCATGGAACATATACACATGTGAAGAAAGGCAATTTGTCCATAAGCTAGCGATGCAACCACGTAAATACATTGATTCAAAACTATTACTGCAGAATCTCAATGTTTGAAGAAATTTGGATTTTATTATAACAGGGTCTTTACATTGCTAGTAGAATTCATCATTTAAACAAATTGTAAATTAAATTTTTTTTAAAAGTATTTTTAACAAATAATCAGCTGCAAATCAATTGGTGAGACTATTTTGCTTTATCTCTACACAGAATGGTTATACAGCTTTATTGGCTGCTGTAGCAAGAATGAATAATGAAGTAACAAAAGAACTCCTAAAACTTGGTGCAGATATTTCTGCCAAAGACAAGGTAGGTATTTTTGTGACCCATTTAACTTGTGCATTGAGATTTAAAAAATAAATAGGCAATATCAATAAAGTGCTTTGTGTGTAATACATGTACCCAGACAGATAAAAAAAATCTACTTCATTGATGCCATATGAATGAACTGCGACTCCTTGGGAATTCCCTTCCAGCACGCAGGAAATTTTGCATATTTGAACATGTTCCTATTGTTTCCCTACACCTTTCTAGGGCGTAATATAGAAACGTTGCCCAAAATATCTGTGCCAAAAATCGCTTGCCCTCCCTCCTTTCGACATGCCAAAAATTGGTTGCCCCCCCTTTCAACCTGCCAAAAATGCTTCCCCCCCCTTTGGCCTGCCAAAAATCTTTGCCCCTAAAATTCACCACCCCGGGTACACATAATTATTTGCACCACCCCTAAGTGGCATCACTGCTAAGTTATTTGTGGCAGAAGAAGCATTTTGAAGGTATTTCATTTTTCACCGGAAGTGACCCTTTAATGACCTTTGACCCCAAATCTGTACATTTTTAAAACACAGGGTAATAACAATGCATGTGTGCAATTGGCGTCACTGTCCTACGTAATCTGTGGGAGAAGATGCATTTTTAGTTGAAATGATGTTTTTGACCCCTATGGCCCCTGCATGAACTTTGACTCCATAAGTTTCAGGTGACATGTATTGTCATGGTCAGTGATGAATGTGACAAAGTTAGGTCAAATCGGTGTAAGCATGTGAGTGCTAGAGCAAATGTAAAGGTCAACAGAAGAAGAAAGAAGAAGTAAGAACCGGTAAGAAAAAAGACACAGATGTGACTAGGTTTGCACTTTGTAATAAATGCTTTGTACATGATTGTGTCTTGCACATTGTTTGGTCTTGATATCTTCACATAACTTGCATATTACTATCAAAGTATTAGATGAGAAAAGCCAATGTTAGCAAAATGATATGACTGACAAGTAAGATCATGGGAATTCCCAATGTGGTATTTTTATTTAGGGTCAAAGGTCATTAAAGGTCACTTCCGGGGCATGATGAAATACCTTCAAAATGCCTCTTCTGCCACAAATAACATCGGAGAGTAATGCTGCTTGTACATATGCATCGACTTTAGCCAGTGCCTATTGGATGTTTACAGATTTAGGGTCAAAGGTCATTAAGGGGTCACTTCTGGTCCAAAACGAAATTCCTTCAAAATGCATCTTCTGACACAAAATATACAGCAGTGATGCCTCGTGCACACGCACATGCATTGTAGCCAGTGGAGTTCAGAGATTTTGGGGTCAAAAATCATTAAGGGGCCACACCACAGTTGTGTTAGTGGTCTTAGGCCACTGCTATGTCTAGTTGTCATTGGAAAACTGTGAACTCCAATTTTCAAAGCTCATTGTCATTGAAACACTATGAGCCCCAATTTTTTCCACCCTCAATATTACCTAAATAGTGCACAATGTTCTGAATCATAGATATCACTTATTTGGCTAAGAAGGGTCTGTATTCTTACAGTTTCTTTACACAGCTGTGACATAGTCACTGCTGTGTCTTTTTTCTTATAATACAGGTTTATAGCCTCTCTCTTATTTATACAGCTGTGACATAATCACTGCTGTGTCTTTTTTTCTTACATGATCTTCTTCTTTCTGTCAACCTTTATATTACATTTGCTCTAGCACTCACATGTAATTTAATTATATTTTGTGCTCAACTTTTCTTAAAAGGATGGAAATTCAGTTTTGCATGTATGGGCATTGAATGCTTATCGAGGCAATAATTATCAACAGTGTTGCAGCAAGCTGTTTCAAGATCTTCTTGAAGCTGAAGCTGATTTGGAATACGTAAACAAGGTATACCATTGTATACAGGGACATTGTAACTAAATCAATAATCAGATTGCATACTTGATCAGCACAAATTTAGCATCATTATTAAAAGGGGCATTTGTAATCCAAAGCCTGCCCACTTTTTTTTTTAAAAGTTGAGATTTTTATACCACCGGAAACCTAATGTTTATGTACAAAAGATTTCTTGCAAATTCATTCTCTTGGCAAAAACTTCATCAAATTTGTATTTACATTCAGTTAACAGAACAAAATCACAAAATTGGACTACTTTTGAAAAAAGCGCCTCATGCTTCAAGTAAGACAATGCCTTGCCAAAATTGGGCTACTCTTGCAACGTGAAATGTTTTTGAAAACATACACATTATATTTTATATATTTATAATGATCTTTTTCCCTCAATTGAATACCTGAGTGGAAGAAGGGCCCAACTCCATCAAAACTGTTTTTGAGATATTAAGAAAAAACATAATATTTTGAAAAGTTTTATAGACAGAATGTTTTCAACTTCAGGGGACCTTCAATACATGAACATACAATATTACATACATTCGAAATTATATATGATGTTTCCATGGCATTGGTACAGGTCTTAATACGAGCTGGAGTTGGGCTCTTCTTCCACTAATATACTGCAAGTACCAGTTCCGTAAGCATATGTGTTATAAATAGCTACAGAAATCCATTAATTCCACAAGTAGAAGCATGTCATATGTTAGCAAGAAAGTTTATTGTAGTGAAAAGCAGATTTCATGGATGTTACAAAATTCCTCTTTAACCCAATATTTGTGGAAGAAGGGCCCAACTCAATGGAGTTGGGCCTTTCTTCCATGAAAATCATGATTAAGTGTACATGGAAGACTATTTTAGAGAGTGGATTTTGGCTCATCTTTCACAAACAGTCTGCTGGCAATAAAATTATGGGTCAAACTCATTTTTGTAAAAAATTGGAGTTGGACCCTTCTTCCACTCTGGTATTCAATTAGCAATTTCCTCCATCCATAAACTAAAATCAAAATAACATGAAAATCAAATGTTTCACCACTTTCTTTACAGTAACTGACAGTCTAAAGCTGAATTTATACTCCATTGCTGAGCGATGAGTGATTGATATTTGACCAATGAGGTAGCGTGCTTTTCCCAACGCAACAAAAAGTGCTCTATCTCATTGGCTCAAAACCAATCAATATATGCTTAGCAATGTAGTATAAAAATCAAGCTGTTTCAGACAACGTGTGTTACTGTCTTTCTGTAAGGGTGCGAGTCCGCAGCCGACTGATGATGATGATGTAGTATAAATTCAGCTTTAGTCTTCCTCATGGCCATCACTCCTCTGTATACAGATTTTAGCTCTCTTCAACATGGCATTCAAACCACATCTATCTGAATATGGGTCTATCTAATTTCACAAGTCTTCCTGCAGACTTTGATGAAATTCAGAGATGCATGATTACACATGTTGACATCATCAGGCAGAAAAGGCCTCTCATTAGATGTGATGTGAATGCATGCAGTGAATAATGTGAAATGTAATCCTAATTGGCTAAAAGTTTCAATGTATAATTTGAAATTTGAATTGTAACCTTATTCTGTCAATTACATTACATGTGGATAGCACGGTGGCCGAGCGGAACGGGCTAGGACTCATAATCGGAAGGTTGCGGGTTCGAGCCCGGCGACGCCATCGTGTTGTGCCCTTGAGTAAGGCACTTTATCTCGATTACTCCTCTCCACCCAGGTGTGAAATGGGGAGCTGTTATGAATACTGTCCATTGAGCGCCGCCCAAAGGTATGAGCATGCCTTGGGCATTGTATGGCAGCTGACATATTCTAATGATGGCGGAATAAATGTAAAGCGCTTTGGTACATGTTCACATGTGAAAGGCGCTGTATAAAATACCAACATTTTTTTTTTATTTACATGTACAGGTATCTAATAATGTCTGTCAAACATACTAATGTCCCATATTTTTATAAAAATTATTAACTCTGAAAATTATTAACTTTGAAATCAAATTCTTCTCTGCTTCAGGATGGTTGTACTGTAACCAATTTGTGGCTGAAATCACTGGCAAGTCAATTAAAATGCAACAGAATTGCAATTGGTGATACTAAGTCCAATATGTTTTCAAGCCTTCTTAGTCCATACATGATTGAAACCACTGATAAGGTAAGAAGATTTTATTGTGAAACATTTTACTTGTGGTTTCTTATCCAAACAAAAGATGAAACATTCACTGTAAATGCAAACCACCAAAATCCAACATCTAATTATTTCTGATTAAAAAACTTGAATGCTCCTAAAATGAAAACAGGCAGATTGGCAGGGGAACTTCATTATTTTTCCGCCATGGTGGGTTAACCCTGAACTTACACTTAATTTAGGTGTATTTTGTCTTGGGTTCAGTCTCTAGCATGGAAAGTTTGCTATATCTTTATAAATATAATGATTGTTTGTAGGCCTACTTGATTTGGGTTGTTGCTTTTCGTATTTGAAAGAACCAATGTTTAATTACAATATTTCTGGGTGCTGTAATGTACGAGATTCAGCTATGAATATACATTTTACCAATTTGGCAATAGGAATTTGCTTCATTTAGCAAATGCATGATGACTTTCTTGTGATGACCTTCAAGATGTGTCTATTATCAGAAAAAGAGATGAGGTTGTTGGGGGGTTATTGTACTTGAAGAGTTTAGGCAGATATGAAATGTGCTGGATTGGTTTTTTGTTCATGGATGAAATTTGCTGTAATCGACAAAATCTGACGAATGACTCATTTTCAGTCCAGATTGACACCCAACACATTGAAAATGATTAAATTTTGACGAAAATATGATATTTTTTTAAATTAACACTTGTCTAATTTATTGGTAGATTTTAAACCTATACCCACAACTAAAATTGTTCACTTACGTATGCTTTCGACACGACGACTCTGTGTCTTTTTCAAACTGATTGTGATTGGGTTATTGATCTGGGATGTCACATGCCGGGGTCACATGACGAGCTGGCGATGTCATGTGACAGAACAGGTTCATAGACCGGAGGTAGCTGGTGGCGGCCTTTGTCCTTGTTGAGTGAACTGGGGTGGCGTCTGATGTTGATGGCTTCCCTTACACCACGGTTAAACCAGTTGGGAGTCCTGATCAAGCACTTTAACATCCTTCCATGCGATGGTGTGTTTCGCGGCTTGAGCGTGTTGAGCGACTGGCGAGGAGGCATTGCTCTTGCATTTATGTTCCGTCAATTTTCACATGAAATGTGATAAACAGTTCCGGAGCGTTGCCGGCGTGCTGGTGAATAAAGCGGACACATCATATGAAATTAAGACTACATCCTGTGCTCAGCTTTTCAACTAACTCCTGAGAGTTCTTGAGGTGGTATGGGGTGTTCCCTGCTAGGAGATATTATAATATGATATGATATTATAAGGAAAGTGCTATCAATGAAATAATTAATATATTAATAATTAATTAATTAATTAATATATTAAACATACATTTTGTTTTTAAGATCTATAATTTGACATTGAACTCTACTTTGGCACAATAACTTTGCAGAAGTATTATAGTCCTAGCAATCAATACATTCAGAAAATACAAGATGTGCTTGTAATTAAACAGTAAACTATACATTGCGAATAAATACTTAAGTATATTTTGAATAAAATGCCATGCTTTTAAGGGATTGCAGGAGCCATATTATTTCAGTTTAAGCCATTTAATTAAAAATGTGTAGTGTACTAAATACTAGTAAATGGTAAAAGACCAAATTTAAGGCAAAAAGACAAGTTTGGAGTTTTGAAGGAGAGAGTTGACAGAAAGTTGAAGGAGTTAGATTGACTAGCGGGACACCCGCGCTACGCGCGGGTCCCCGCTAGGTGAGTAAATGGGAGAGCGTTCACTAAAACAGGAGGAATTACTGAACAGGTAGAATCATTGAAACGGTAAATTTTATTTATCTGAACCTGACCCTCCTTAAGCCTATGTTTCCATTTGAACTTTCTTTCTTTTTAGTTTCTTCTACATGGGCCAATTTTGTTCCATTAAAAAAAATTCTGCTGCTAAGCTTGCGATTTTCCGTTGACCATTTGTTTTTATTTATTCAATCCCGTTCCCGTTATTTTCTAAATCTGTCCTTTCTTACATTTCCCTTTTAGCTTCTTTTTTTATTTGCTGCTTGTGATTTCCCGTTTTCATGTTATTTATTTGATTCTGTCCTCAGTTTAATAGCCTTTTTATTTAAATTTCCTGATCTTATTATAGCTTTCTTACATTTCTTGAAGAACCCACATACTCGTACAGCCTGTTTGTCCTCATTTTGTTTTCTTTTTTATTTATAGTAGGCCTACCTCTTCATGTTGTTTGTACTTTTTCCCACATCTTTTTCCCGTATTTATTACGCTACGCTCCTTAATACCCTTCCTTACGCCTCTCTGCGTCGCTTACGCGTGCCATGGCGTAGTGCTGCGTTACCAAGCTGGTATCGCTAGCTTCTGTGTTTCAGCATTAGATATGCCGTGCGACGCGCAGGGCTAGCTTAGTATAACTGACTCCTTTTTTTGTTTATTTAGTATAGCAACGGACCACATTTTCACTGATTTTGAGGCCAATTCTTGACCGTTTTCAACCAAATTTTCGCATTACCGTCTCCGTATATTCCTCGATCTCCCGTATGAATTTGGTGACATTTGGATCGAAAACTGACGGAGCCTTTATGTGCATAGATACAACATTCCCCTATTTATAGTAAGATATGGACATGATGGGTGTAAGCGCGATAATGTGGAAGGTCAGGTCAAGGTCATCTGAGGTGAATTGAGTATAAATTGTCAGATTGTCAATCACAAAGTCATTTGAGATCGACTAAGTATATATGTGACCGTCCATCTCAAACCACTCGTAAAGTGGGCAAATTATATTTCGAGTTACAGTGCAAAATGTGCATAAAGATTGTATTCATATGTACCTAATTATTGTCCTACATGTTTCTCCTTTTAGTGTCAGTCAAACGCCAATTTTTAATCCTATTGTTGTAGAGGATAATAAACTTATAGTAAATAGCTCTAGTCTTTGTTTGCTTTGGCTAAATCCTGTTCAAGTGATGGGCTAACCAACAATCAACAATGAGAGGACATTCCTGAACCTCGTTGACTTGGGGATGATTTGAAGTGACCGCCAATTATGACCATTTGATATGTAATACCAGCAATGTGGAAAAAGAGAAAAAATGTAGCCCCAAAATAATGTACCCTTTTACTGAAGGAGCAAAGTTTAACAAGCCATAACTCCACGTCTGGATATCATATTATAAACATCGTAAACATGATCTTCATCCATGGCATTGTCTTTTTTAAAGACAGTTCTTGTTTGGGGTTAATTTGTTAGTATTTATTTTAAAACTGAGCGTTGGAGCATCTTGTGGCATGGACTAATGATCTGGAAAATATTGATTATAATAAAACAGGGTAGTGTTATATTGCATAATAGAAACACCAACTTAGGGTTGGACACAAGTCATATTGTTTATTTGTTTGTTGTCTCTTATTTTCAGTGATGTTTTTTTTATATCTAGAATGGAGATACTCTTCTTCACATTACTGCCAGATATGGTACTCCCGAGACATGTCAACTTCTGATCGACCGTGGGGCAAAAGTGAATGCAGAAAACAAGGCAAGTACTTGAAAAAGTATTCTGATTACATCTATTATGATTCCAGTGAGCACCATGCAGTGGCGGTTGGAGGCATGGTGCACTGTTGAAGGCACCGGCAAAGCACTGTGGAATCACTAAGTATAGGGGTGTTCTGGAGTCATATTGTCCATTAAATAAAAAGGGGGTATATTTCAAGAACAAATGTGACTCATCACATCAAATCCAACCATTTGGCTTTAGAAATGAAACACTAGGATAAACTGCTGTATTTTAGCTTTAAAATGACACCTTTTTTGTTGCAATCAGATCCAGAAAAAAGTTTTATATAAAAGGCAAAACAAGCTCAAATTTCTGTTTATTTTATTTTTATTTTCTCATCTCCTTTCATTGTTATCTGCCAATGAAGTGGTCGGTTTTGATGTGATGGGTCAGTTTTCACCAGTCATGCCCAGTTTTCACCAGTCATTTTCACCATATTTGAATAGTTGACCCTGAAGCTATGTCACTTCTGGTCAGGAGCCATTGAAAACAAAGCACAGCGTGGCGCAAAACCCAAACAACAACACAACATCGGCATTTACGTTTTGTTTGTTGTCAACTGCATATAACCCGGATGTTAACAACTTACCCGGATGACCGTGGTGACCTATTGTAGCAAAATTGGATTTGTGCTACGTAGCCACAAGTTGAGCCATCATGATCTGCTGCCCTAACAATTTTTGGATGCAAGCTGGTTTTTGTTTCCACAATTAGTAATTTCTTCCATCCCCTGGAGGGCATTTGAACAATTTTGATACACAATTTATAAACTTTTCCCCCTAGAATGGAGATACTCCTTTACACATGGCTTCAGATGAAGAAACAATAGGTTACCTTTTGGAAGCTGGTGCTGAAGTTTTTGCTGTGAATCAGGTAAGGCAATTCAGATAATGTCTAAATTCTTTGCCATAATTATGGTGTTATTGTGATTATAGATGTGTTAATAATATAGAAGTGGTATTGAAATTAGCTGCTAGAATCAAGTCATGAAAAATTGGCATCACATGGTGGTGTTCAAGTTCAAGTTTATTTTTTTCATCTCAATTCACATCAATATTATAAAAAAATGTAAGATAAAGAATAGATTATGATGTTACTGAAGAACATGAAGAGTGAAGAGATATGGATGCTGCATAATCTTGACAACCTATCTGAAACTTCCAGACTGCCAATATTAAATCAGTTTTGGGAGCATTGAATTTCTCATTTGAACAAGTAGCGTTTTTTTATTTTTGATCATCATACAATATTCTTTACGTAATGACAGATAAATTATAGATTGACTTAAATCTCATTATCTAAAAAGGTGAATGAAGGCAATATTTTATATTCTACAATCTAGCACCCATTTACCACACTGAACTCCTTCATTATATTATTGCATCAGTCATTATTCTCAACCTGCTTTTTGGACTTGATCAACCTCAGTTTGCCTCCACAACAGAACTTTCACTATCTAAGGGAATGGTACTTTCATAAAACTCATCATGATTATGTAAAGAATAGCTCACAGTTAATTTTCTAAAATAATATGTCCTTGTTAGTATTATTTTTTTTTTGTAATGGTCATGCTCTTCACATGGAATTACACTCTATGTCATGTTATGTATTTTGTACTCTGAGCAAATGTATTCATTCATTGCAGAGATTTGAAACACCCCTTCATCACTTCGCAGCAAGTGCATCTGCAAATCTGTACAGACTACTTCAAGAAGGAGCATTCATTAATGCTAAGGATATAGTAAGTGTTTGTTTGAAGCATTCTTAAAAGTACTATGTGAATAATGAGTATTGTACTATGATGGACTATTTTATTTCCTCAGAAGTTTGATATTCCACAGCAACTTTCCAGTAAACAAAAAAATCATGCAAAAGTATTGAAAATCCCTGTGCATATAAGCAGACAAACTATACCAAATAGATTGAAAACAACAACCAACCTTTTGGACAGGTAAACTGTACTTCTTCAGCAACAAAACATTAAATAACAAAAACTAGTGGCAAGTTCAAATTGAACCCAGTGTGAAGACAACAAGCTAATAGCAAAGTTTGCTAGATTTGTCTTCACACAATGAAAGCAAGTTCACTACTCTTTGTATGCTTATGTCCACAGTGATTTTCATCACTTGTTTGAGTGTACTCAAAGTTTCATCTACAAGGCTGGTTGGTACCTGTTATTTTCTCAGGTTTACACTTCTGTGGACTCTAGAATTGGTTATTTTTGGCCTTCAAAACCTTACCTACATCTGTGCCTACATTCAGCGTTTTTTGTTTGGTTTAGTTTGTTGGTTTATGTGCACAGTGATTTTCTTTACTTGTTCCAATGCACTTTTGTACTGTTTGCTGGATTCTTATTGGTTCTTGTTGTTTTTGCAATTTTTATACTTCTGTGGGATTTGGAATATGTAATATGTAGCCATCAAATTTTACTTACTATTGTGCATACATTAATTGTTTTTGTCCCCCTCTGCATACTCAAGTTGGAATACCTTGCTCTTTCTTTTCAGTTGTTCACATATTCAAGGTATCCTCTTGTATCACTTATTGATCCTTCATGTGTTTTGTGGCCTCGACCATTGGACTTGTAGGATTCAACTTTGCATACTTTTTTTAATCACAAATATTTTATACACCCACAGGACCATAATTCTCCATTGCATGCAGCAACAAAGGCAGGAACATTTAACCAAGCAATACAGCTCATGCAAGCTGGAGCGAATCTATGGGAAGCTAATAAGGTAGTTTGCATATTTAGTATTTTTATTTCTTCAAGAAACCTTCCAGAATCTCTTGCTTTTCTGAAATACCCTATTTGAATGGGTCAGAATCTTTAACAAAATTTTGAACCCTAAGTTTAATGTTTTAGTATTTAGCCAGTATGAACTAGTGGTTCTTCATACTATTTTTGTAGTATCATGTTAATATGAAAACATAAAAAAGTTCCATGTTTGCCAACTGAAAGTGTATAATACCACTACAATTACATTAATCTTGTTGATTCTTAGCTGTGTTATATGACATGATATCACACAGTTCAGCATGTTCGCATCAACGCAATATGTGTACATGTTATTCGAACCAATCCAAGGTAAATAACAACAACATTTCAGAATACTCCAGCAGAAATCCCTTTTTAAAACCATGATCACTATTTTATTCTATGAAATGTCTGTTCATGTCAGTATTATGTTTCATCTTCATGGCATATATTGTTGCTTTTAATGTAGAATGAAAGATCATTTTGGCTGCAGTTGGCATGGTTCACTTGATTGTTGGTGTTTTTACCTCCTGATGATGATGCCTGGATCCTGTAGGGCCTGGATAATGATGTTTTGTTTGTTATTTTTTCCAGGATGGTAAGACCATTTTACATCATGTAGCTGAAAAACCAAAGGAAGATGGGGATATGCCTGTAAGCTACAACCATGAGGGAAAACAAATATCTGGAAGTATGCTAGATATCATACTTGCCATAGGAGGTGTATGTGTCAATGACGCAGACAAGGCAAGCTACTTATTTCAATATATTTGTTGCTTCAGAATCTGTTAATTTGAGTACATTTTTACAACATGTGACCTTATAAGGGATTTATTTCTGATTGCTTTGCTTTTAGAATGTAATAAATGTATAGCACCTAACTAAATCCTTGTCAATTGATAATGATCTGCTGCAGCTGCTTACATCAAACTTTCATTTTTATGCCTCCACCGGAGGTATTATGTTTCCTGGTTGTCCGTCCATCCATCCGTCCATCTGTCCGTCCGTCCGTCCGAGCTTGGGTGCAATATCTCGAACTGATAAGATGTACAGTGATGCAATTTTGTGGGGGGATGGTCATTGGCGGTCTTCAAATTCCAGTAGGTTTGGTTAATGGGTCAAGGTCACCCAAGGTCATCTGGGGGTCATCTGAGGTCAAATTAGCAAAAAACGTCGTATGGGCATGAACCTTGGTGGGTACTGTAAACATTTAGAACCAAATTTTTTGAGGGTCATTTTGGGGTCATCCAGGGTCACCCAGGGGTCATCTGAGGTCAAATAACTTCAAACTGTCGTATGGGCATGAACCTTGGTGGGTACTGTTAACATTTAGAACCAAATTTTTTGAGGGTCATTTTGGGGTCATCCGGGGTCACCCAGGGGTCATCTGAGGTCAAATAACTTAAAACTGTCGTATGGTCATGAAACTTGGTGGGTACAGTCAACATTTAGAGTCAAATTTTTGGATGGTCTTTTGGGGGTCATCCGGGGTCACCCAGGGGTCATCTGAGGTCAAATAACTTAAAACTGTCATATGGGCATGAAACTTGGTGGGTACAGTCAACATTTAGAGAAAAATTTTTGGACGGTCTTTTTTGGGTCATCAGGGGTCACCCAGGGGTCATCTGAGGTCAAATAACTTAAAACTGTCATATGGGCATGAAACTGGGTGGATACAGTCAACATTTAGAGTCAAATGTTTGGACGGTCATTTTGGGGTCATCCGGGGTCACCCAGGGGTCATCTGAGGTCAAATAACTTAAAACTGTCGTATGGGCATGAAACTTGGTGGGTACAGTCAACATATAAAGTTAAATTTTTTGGAAGGTCATTTTTGGCCTTACATTCCACTCGGATAGTATCAAAATACTTCCTTGCTTCTGGTGCCAAAATCAAACCATTTTGATGAAGACAAAATGGGTCAAGGATCTTTCATTTGTTACACTTTTTCTAAAAACCTACACTCTCATCTAGAGATGGCCAGTTCGGTGAAATTGCACCAGTTAAAATGATACGCTTCAAGGTGGAGGCATTGCGGCCGACGCTTTGCGTCGAGAACCGCGCAAGTCGAGAACCGCTCTAGTTTGATCTTAATCGTGGCTATGATGTACTATGCAGCCATTATCTGGATGAACAAAATTAAGAAATGCCCAAAATCAAGTGCTAGTACCAGGTCCCCCACTGTAAAAAATGGACCAGCTAAATTTACACGCTACAGAGCCTGAAAATAAAATCCAGCGAATCACACGTATGGGAGCTGCCATAGGGTGCTAACGGCAACATGGGGGTCGCCGGAGTGTTCTACGTGATCAATAACGCGTATGCGCCGTACGCGACCGGTAGTTCCTGATACGCGATGACAGGGTCAATGGCCGCTTCCACGCAGTAACGTACTTCTGAACTCACTGTCAGGGTCCTGCTAGTACCTCGGTACGGATGAAATCTTTTTCTTTGAATCAGGCAATCAGAAGAGATTTTTTTTCAATGTTAGTGGAATTCCTTAGTCTAATTTGCCCGATTATATGTTTATGTTTGTTTAATAGGATGGAAACACTGCATTGCATCTTGCAGCAAAAGTCAAGAATGAAGACAACTGTATCAAACTAATGGAAGCAGGAGCAGATGCACTCTTGAAGAATGTGGTAATGATACACAATCTATGAGGTTTTCTTTCTCAAGCCTCCTTTACATAGGCCTAAATGGCATAAAACTTCATAGTTGCAGTAGTGTATTAGACAAGGGTGTACTCCACATTTCAGAAAAATACAGCACTAATTATTTTGGATTATATATTATCAACTGCTGCCAAATGAAACAGCTAAATCCTAATCCTTTAGTTGGTTCTAACTGGCAATGAAAGTCAACTTTCAATATTTGGCCAAATAAGGGCCAAAATCAGGCTTTTTTAGGGTGTTTTCCGTATGCTGTGACAATCAAACCCAAAGACTTGTACCAAGAGTAATTTTAGTAAATGCATTCTAATTGTTGGCAAGCACATTTTCTAATACCTTTCATGGCCAGTTATCAAATTAAAATAATATATTAAAATTATGCCAATTCATAGCCTATACTCAAGATTCTGAATGCTTAGACTTGTGCTAAGTCTTAGACTTGTGCCAAGTCTTTGAATTTTGTGACTGAAATTGTAAGAAATCATGCAAAATTGCATGTTTTTGGCCCATTTCCCCTCAAATTAATTGCAAAACTATTAAAATTAGATTGTTATTGCCAGTTAGAACAAGCTAAGGGATTATGATTTAGCTATGTTTCATTTGACAAAAACATGATTATATTTTTTTTATTAAAAAAAATTAGTACTGTATTTTTCTGGAATAGGGAGTAGAGCCCCTAACCGCTTTTATCGGTCTGGACAGCTATAGATATAATCTGGGCAGGACTTACAAAAATTGCAGGGTGCATCTTCTTTTTGGCTTGTTAACACCCAAATTCACTGTGATTCTTGGGCCAAAAATTGTATAAAAATAAATTTACTTGCTCTTCACTGTTTGCAGTATAACCTAATCCACATAGCTTATACACATATACATGGACTGTGTATCTTTAAGGTTGCAAGACAACCAGAGGTGTAAGTCTTCCGAAAATTCCCGGAATTCCGCAAATGTGGCCAAAAAAACAAAAAAAACTGGAAATGTAAAAAAAAAAATTAATTTAAAAAAAAAAACATTTCCGGGTTTGGATGATGATAATTCATCATAAAAAACTTTTTGAGGGGGTGATACCCTGCAGCCTATTCCCGGACAAGCCTCCTTGCACTTCCGGAAATTTGGTGAGGTGCTCGCTTTGGTTCGCATGTTTTTCAGGGAGTGGATCGTTACCTCACATGGGTGGTAGTTTACAATAGTTCATCAAGTTTATAAAATGTGTCATTAATAGTGGACCATATTGACGTGATAAATATAGCAAGAGTACAATACTTTTTTTTGGGCTATGTTTGTCTTAATTAATGTCAGTAAGATTGTTGAAAAGGCCTCTATTATTCTTCAATTTCAGTATTTTAATTTCCAAAAGGATTATTATTTTGAAGACTATCTTTAAAATAATAAAACTTTATTTACATAGACTTCGTTATTGTTTAGGCTATGTTGTGTGACTCAATTACTACTTTTCTTTAACTGTAATGGGAACCACCACTATCAATAATGGTCTCTTTTTCCCTTTACATGTATTATGTGCAGGCAGGGTATCAGCCACTTGATACATTTGGAGACAGGAAGCCAACTAAGTTAGCCAAGTATCTGAAGGTAAGATTTGAAAACTTGATGTAAAACATTCTGAAATATTAGTTATTTAAGAGTTGACAAAATATTTTGCAAAAATGTTTGCCACAAAAATTTTATAATAACATTTTGGCATCATATTTAAAATTTTGTTATTGTGTTTTTTCATATAAAACATTTTAAAAACCTTTTCTTGACCTTTATATAACCCGACATTTAAATGTTATTAAAAAGTTATGAATAAAACCAAAATGTGTCTATAACACGTTTATAAAGTGCGATGGCGAACCTGTTTGTTGTATTTAATTCCCGTCAATCCCATTGTGAGCTTTTTTCTTCTTCGCCTCAGATTGGCGGTATCACAAAAATGTGTCTTGACCCAAAATTTTATGACAGCATAAGAAAATAGGTATTCAAAATAAAATATTTTCTCATTCATTTTCATTACCAGATATTTTTTCATGCTAAGTATTTTCTCACTCCTGTCAACATTTCTATGTCCTTTGTGGCCTTTAATTTTCTGTCTTTTTTTTCTCCTTTATCTGTTTCCCCCTTTTAGTTTCTTTCTCTTGTCATTTTTATTTTCATTTTTCCAATCTTTCTAATTCTTCCTCTTTATTTCTTTCCCTTGCGACAAGTTGAGTGGATGGACAAGTATAGTGCAGTTACAACTTGCAACATTATTATTGAAAGCTCCCTATAATGTATTTGTTTTACTATGGCTGTAGAAACAACAAGAAGAGAGACTACTGCAAACAGGCAAAACTAAGCTAGACAGAGTGAAATTGTTTCTAATTGGGGAGCCTGAAGCTGGGAAAACAACCTTGAAGAAAACCCTGACAAGCAACAGTTCACAAGTGAGAATGAGTAAAAAAGGGATGATGATAGAGTTAATCAGGGGGGTTTAAATTGGAAAGAGTAACCAAATATACCATTCAGGGGACTGTGCAACCACTGAAGCCAAATTATACTGGAAATGCAGAAAACAAGGACACACACATTCCTACCTGTAAAATCTGCAACCAACCGTGGCCCCCTTCTTTTTACCAGAAACATACCCAACCAACCATGGACCTTTTACATTCCTAGGGGGTAACCCACCCTAACAAATATGGGCAATTGTTAAATGCTGCTTTACATTTTGGGTTGATTCCAACAACCATGAATGTCCTCAGTTGGTTTTAACATGTTTAAGTAAAATACAAACCACTCATATTGTCACTTTGATTTAAATTTCAATAGGATACTGGAGACCTTACACATTGTAGCTACAAACCAACACCAGGGATTGACATTGGGCATTATTCCATAAAAGATGCTGGCAAAAAAGATGCTGGCAACTTTTCAATATGGGACTATGCTGGGCATGAGGAGTACCATGTGACACATAGTCTGTTTCTTGGAGGAGATAATGCAATTTTCTTGGTGGCTTATGACTTGTCAAGACTTATGGATGAAGATCATGAAAGTGCTGAAGAATACTACAACAAGGTAATTCAAAGGAATTAGGTAAATTAACCACAAGTGAAAGAAAGTGTAAGAAATAGACTTGTTCAATTCATTGAAAAGCATTGGGACTTTGGATCTTGATTGTGTAGTTTAAGCTTAAATGACATTTTTATTTGCCAATTTTGTCTGTTCCATATTCTACAACTCAATGCCACTGGCATTTATTGGTGTTAGGCCTGTAAGTCTATTGTTTTACTTGTGAAAAATATAGTTGGCAAACTGGCTCAAAACAGTTCAAATGCATGTCATACCAAAAGGTGAGTGATGCAGGTCTATCGTGAATTTGTAGTAGAGACACTGCCCTGTATCCCACCCTTCCCCGCTCTCCATCTTTCAATGTTGGAGGGTCATGCACCTGATGACAACATGACTTTGTCCATCAATGAATGGGGGAACAGGGGCAGAGATTCACCAAAAGACAGTCAAAATGTCCAAACATATATTTCCCTGATTTTAGGTGTGCTAATGGATTGTGAGGTATGCTGGGATTCTAATATACTTGCTTTGCAGAAATGACAATTATTTTTATTTTGATGTTTTTTTTTTTTTTTTTTTGTTTTCATATAGCTCAAGTATTGGCTGTCTTTTGTGAAAGCAGGCAATCATCCAACTAAGAAGCCAGTTGTTTTACTGGTGGCCACACACATTGACACAGTTGAACAGATACCAGGTATGTTTAACATTGCTGTGTACTCTAGATGATGCGATTTAAATTGAAGGTTTTTAGTTTATTGCAAAGCCACCCACACAAACTGAATTTTAAATCGCATCATCCCGACATCAAAAACTTGGGGTACTTCGTACACTGTTAGATAGGAAAGACAAAATTGTCACTGAAGACCAGGACAAAGAGGAGGAGGAGAAGATAATTAAAGGTGCTTTGAAATAGTGTGGATACCCGGACTGGTGTGTGGAAAAAGTCAAGAGCAAAATAGCCACAAGGAAGCAAGTCTAAAGACAACAGTGCAAAATCCAGGGGATTGGTGATGTTGTACCATATGTTGAAGGGGTGTCCAAGTGTATTGCCAGAGTCATGAAATCATATAATATCCATCCCGCCATGAAACCCCACAGCACTTTACGCAATCTTCTTGTCCATCCGAAAGATACACACGAGCCGCCTAATTCTACGGATGTCATTTGCTCAATCCCATGCAAAAACGGTGATTTTACATATATAGGTGGAACTGGAAACAAATTTGGTAAGCGCTTAGACAAACATAGAAATGAGGCGGAGAAAGTCGCTACCAATATCTGCACTAGAGCCAACAGGAAAGCATCGCAATCAACCATCCATAAATCTGTGATAACTGACTATGTTGTGGACAATAATCATATCATCAATTGGGAGGAGGCAAAGATTTAGTGATAAATACACAAGATGTATAAAGGAGGCCATCACCATCAGAAAACAAAGCATTACAATGAACCGAGACGAGGGCCAGTACAATCTAAGTCACATCTATGACGACCTGTTGATGTAGAAATCATCTGGCAACAGAGTTGCCAAGCAGCGATCATCACATCAACATCAGCATTGAGAAAGATAGCTGGTAGCTATCGAAACGTCTGCACGTAAGTGTGTTTAACTGGGACTAGTATATGAAAAAATATACAGTTTTATGGAACAGTCCTGATGAATTTATTCAAGAAGGTTTGAAAACCTTTTGGTATACCTGAAGGGTACTGAACAAATTTTGGTTGGGCTACCCTCTTCAAAGTGTCAGGCATTTTTGGTAGGGGGCAATTAAGGTCAAACAGGTAATATATCAAATTTCAAAAAGTCAATTTTTTTAAATATCAGGACATCCTTGTATTCAGAATGCAATTTGATGTGTCTGATGTGCTCTCATGTCCCACAAATGTTGCTACCTAATCCTTAAAAAAATATCAAATCCATATCAGTGCTCATGTTTGCCAACCTAGAGTATAAAATAATGTCAAATTAAGCAAAACTACTTGGAAAAAAAATGTTGATCCTCTTGGTTGATTGATCACAGATACAAAATAAACTTTTATGTGAAGTACAAGATAGAATGAATTACATGATATAATTTTTCTGTTATTTCTTGTTTTAAATCGTATCTTATTCCAGGACAAAAACTTGCCAAGGAAATTCTAGAAGAATTACAAGAACTGTTCAAGGAATCTCTAAACATTGGGGATTACAGTCTCCGTGTTGATTGCCGTGACAAGAAATCTGAAGAAATGACTGCATTGATAGCTGCTCTCTCCAAATTGGGAGATGATATTAAGGTAAAAGGAAAACAAAACTTACATACAAAGTTTTATTAAATTTGATGCAATCACAAAGTCAAAATTAGGAATTTACACACATAAAACCAATCTTAATCCTAAGCAGGGTGGTTTAGCTGGTCATTTTTGTTAGACAATAGATGGAATTTAGTTGTACATGTGCATTGAAAAGGGCACACTTAAGTTCATAAGCAAAAGAGGTTTTTTGAATTAAACGATTGCTTGTTTTGATTAAACAGTTCGGTAATGTGTACACATGATTCGTCAAAATGAGGGAAAATATAGTCAATTGTGTTTCAAATGTCAGGAATAAATGTGGATAAAAGGCTTGTGTTATCTTTGGTTTGAACCAGTTTATTTACTTGGATCACGTTATTGCAATAATTATGTTCATCATTGAAGCATCATTGCTTATTTGCCGATGGACAACTTCTTCGGAATATTATATCAACCTTCATCCACGTCATGGCTAAATTTATATATTTATTATGCATGAACCTGGTTGAGCTAGCTTTTTGGGACTATTTTCATTTGATTTATGCTTATAGTGTATACATTTTGGTCCCTGAATCAGAAGTACACCAGGCACAAAAAGAAACTCGTCAGTTATATTCATCCTCGCTGTTCAATAACTTGATAATTTTGGAGAATTCTGAAATATACATTTTGTTAATTGGACTTTGCTTTCTCATTTGACACCCTGTTCGTGAAAAACGAACAAGAATTGACCAAGATATGCGCCTCCAAAGCCTCAAACCCCGAAATCAAAAGTTGCATTTTCAACGATTTTCAATGGGGATGCATCGTTGTATTGCACACAAGCACCACGGGCCAATCGATAAAACACACAGTGTAACAAGCACAATTGAATCGTTAAAATTGCAACTTTTCATTTTGGGGTTTGAGAGTTTGGAGGCGCATATCTAGGTCAATTCTTGCTCAATGTTCACGAACAGAGTGTCAAATGAGAAAGAAAAGTCCAATTAACAAAATGTATATTTCAGAATAATCCAAAATTATCAAGTTATTGAACAGTAAGGATGAATATAACTGACGAGTTTCTTTTTGTGCCTGGTGTATAGGTAAGACTGCCATCTGGCGATAAATATGCTTATTTTGATCTATGTCAGTTTTCTGCTAGTGTGTACGCAGTCACATCTTAATTAAAGTGCAGTGTGTAGGCATGCTTAATTGACTAATCAACATTTATTAAATTAATCTTCATCAAAATAAGTGTTTTAATGTGTACAGGGTCTTGGACAGTTGTCACTGCAAGTATTAGACTTGGTCATTTAAACCCACAAATTATCATTTTTTTTATATCTTGAAGATTTGTTCATTTCTGGGTATATTTAACCATATTATGTAACTTCTGATCTGTCATAGGGAGAAAGGGATGTGCCTTCCTTGTGTGAAGTTATCAAGAAACACATGACTGAGTGGTGCAACCCAGAATATCCGGTGTTGACCGTACCTGAGTTTCACAACCGTGTTAAAGTGATATACAGCAATTCTGGAGATGAAGTTCTTGGCAACATCTTTGAAATAGCAACAGAATATCTCCATCAAATGGGAGAGGTAAAAAATTTATACCTTTATTATCATTATTATAATTATAATTAAAATGATGATGATCATATCATCATCTTGTGCTGCTTTAGTGTATTTGAATTTATTTTTCCCAACATGTCACCAGGGCTCAACCTTAACTTTTTTGGGCAAAAAAAATTTTACAAGCCAAATTTTTGAAGGAAATAATGTTACAATAAATGTAAAAAAGAAGATGATAGACGATAGTCTAGTAATTTTAATATATGTAGCATGTAACAATTTAGATTTGAGACCTGCTTGTGATTTGTTCTAGATTTCTTTTTGACATGGGGGGGGGGGGTGAAAACATTTCTTGGAAGTATAGTGAATCCAGCACCTTTTGGCAACAAATTAAGCTTATGGTACAAATATGTGCAAAGCGCGAGAAATTTTTTGCCATCGGGCTAAAATTGTGAAGGGGCCTTTGGTTCAAAAGTGGAACAAATTTGTATGAAGAGAGCAAAAATTTGCATTTTTAAGGCTAAATTGCCAAATATGAGCATCAAAATTCCACAAGCCAGTCGGGCGTGTACTTTTAAAGTTACACGCCCAACACCAAAAGTACACGCCATTCGTGTGCGGGCGTGTGTAAATGTCGAGCCCTGCATGTCACAAGTCCTATAGATGAAAGAAAGAAAGTAGATAAAATGGCAGAGACCTGGATTGTAAGACCAGAAAATAATGAGCACTAAACTATCAAATATTATGAACAGTAGAAAAAAGGTGGAAATCTGCCATAATTAAACAAAAGATGTAAAGACCTTTACCATCAATTCATCTTTCAATTGTGGCTGATTTCCACTTTTATTTAACTACTATTTATTCTCACACTGCTGATGCAGATTTTAACTATACTCTTCTTACATTTTCTTTATCAAATATTATAGAAATAGCAATATCAGTTCAAATATATATTACATGCTTATCAAGACATGAAGACTTACATCTTTTCATTTTCTAAATAGAAAACAATTATTTAATTCAACAGATATATGTTGTCAAATCTGGAGAGCTAAGAGAAGTGAAATCAGTGGTCCTAAATCCCCAGTGGTTATGTCATACTGTCATTGGGCCAGCCTTTGCCAAAGAGAGGTTCTCCTTCAAGAACAAGCTTACCGATAAGGAGAAGTACATAATGGAGGACTTCAAGAGATTGTATCCCAACTTTGCAGACTATGAAATTCTACTTGATTTTCTCAAACAGTTAGAGTTGATCTTTGAAGTTGACAGCAAAAGGTAAGCTTACACAAGGAAATGCAGTAGATGAACTATTCTAATGTTCCATGACAAGACTATGTGATGTGATCAAGCAAAATGAGTCGGATATCTGGAATATTGATTTTGAGATATAACCAATAATAAGATTCAACTTCTTTTGTATTTTATTGTTTTGAGCAGCACTAAAATGGCCATATCTCTGGAACCATAAGTCCAATTATGATGGGGCTTTCAGCAAAATAAAGCTCTATAAATGGCTCGTATAATGCGATTGAAAACTGAATTTTGATTTGATCGACATCAGACTCATTTTGCTTGATCGCATCACACTGACCCGATCTGATCCGCTCAGACCAAAGTCAAAATATTGACAATTGAGTTCCAACCATTACTAAATTGCTCAGTACCTACACTTCCAGATGTTGAATCCCCAGGTCTCTTGAATACTTGTTTGCAAAGTTATAAGCCTTTTATATATCCATTTTCTTATGTTTTTTACTGTTTTTTCTCCTCACTTTTTGCCTCTATCTCAGTTTCATTATAACTGACTTTAGCCCTATTGGATCAGATCTGGTCAGATCAATGTGGTTTGAAAGTGTTTTGACATATCTGAAGGATAATGAACAAATTATGCTTTGTAGGGCAAACTATACCCCTTTGGATTCCTTTGGGATATTTTTAAATTTTGACCCCTGTTTGACTTTAATTGACTTTTATCAAACAAACTTTAAATGGGGCACCTCAAGCCAGATTTTTTCAGTACCTTTTGGACATTTTAAAACCTTTGTTACAATAAGTTGATGGTTTTGCATACAAAATGCATGATTGTATAAACAAATAACTCAAGTGGTGTTTTTTCTTATTGTTCATCCAGGTATGTTATGCCAGTGAAGTTGACTCGGAGCAAGAAAGATAAGCTGTGGCATGAGGACTCAACCATGACAGTGTACTACGGAAGACGCATAGAGTGCCGAGATGAGATAGATCTCTTCAGTGCAGATGTGTTTCCATGCTTCCAAGTAGCAATGATGAAGAAGTATTCAAGCCAGAGTGAAAAACCAGTCATCTCCTTGAATGATCTCAAAATTTCTCAAAGTGTTGAAGGGTATGTTGAGCTGATGCCTGACATGCGAGCTATCCAGTACTATGTACGTGGAAGAGGAGAGGGACAGATGGAGAAATGTCATCAAATGCTGAAGGATATTGAGGCTACAATTGATTACGAGTTGGAAGATAGATCACCAGGTACATGTGTAAGAAAGAAGTATCTAAGTTCAACAGAAGTGGAAAAGTTGAAGGATCTTGACAAAGTCAGAGGTTACACCAAAGAGCAGCTTATAGAAGCTATTCAAGGAGATGGGGTCATCCATGAGGAAGGCACACACAACACAGATGAAGTAGCAAGCATTGTGTGCAAAGGTTATGACATGATGTTCGTGGAGGAATGTGGTCTTGATTGCAAGCTGGAATGGGGCATGACAAAGCAAGCCAAGCAGAAGCTCGAGGTGGCTTTGGATACCAAAAGGTACACAAGAGATGACTACGGCAGTCTTGGTGAAGCATGTAGGATCTCAGAGAGTCGGCTTGAGCAAATGGAGACACATCTTCAGGGCCCATCTATGACTTCAGCTGTTCTAGATGAATGGGACAAAGGAGGAAGTCATACTGTCGGTGAACTTCTACACATCTTGTCCATGCCTGGATTGGTTGACAATCAAGAAGCTAAAAGCATTCTCACCAATATGCTTAGAAATGCTGGACAGGTAGGTGAACTTCTTCTCTCTTTTTGAATGATATTGACATCTAGTCAGTCAATAAAATAGTCAATCAGAAACTTGTGCTGGAAATACCAGCAGTATTATGGAACTCTTTTCATTTTAGACATACAATGCTCTGTTTTGGTCCAGACATTCAAGAACTTGCTGAAGATGCAATTGTTTAATTCTGTGTGCAAATGTATATTATGTATATTCATTTATTAATTTTTAGCACAGCATGGAATAGTGTCACTAGAATGATAGAGCATTATAAATTATGTCCAGAGCCTTTTATCCTATTGACTGCCTTAATTGATGACCTTTTGCTATTTTTTGCTGTTACTAAAATTTTATGCAGCCAACAGCAGCACCCACCAACGCTAGTAATGTCCAATTTTCAACATTCTTGCAAAATGGATAATATTATTGATATTTGTAAACTATACCACAAGTCTGATTTGAATGACTATCTCTGCACAGATACAAATCAAATTTTATAATCTTTAATTTTTTGGGTGTGGTTTGGCTGCAATGGTTTACGTCATGTCTGCCCCATGTCCACGATTTTTCTCAGGGAGGTGGAGGAACACCAAAACATTTGTCTTCAATGTCTTGGTATATTTTCAACCTTAACTCAAGAATCACAAGACCTATGGAAATAGTCCTATATTAAGAAGTACACTGCAGTTTATAAGTTAAGTGGCTAAAACTGGAAAAATATACCCTCATTATCCTGCCATATTGTTATGATCCTGTTAGATCACGTTTTAATAATATTATGTCCATTTATGGCCTTTATAAGAATTGTCTATTTAGAGAATAAAGGTATTGGTTTTAGCCACTGGAGTGCATCTATGTGTGTTTATTCGTAGCATGTTCAGGAGATATACCATAAACAAAACCTTAAGGTCCGTATGCACAAAAGAGTTAGACCAGGTCTAAAGTTAGACCTGGTCTAAGTGGAATTTATTTCCATCAGGAATGATCCTTTACTCTTATTTCCTTCCTAGAGTAGCTAGCAAAATCTTAAGATTTAAATGCAAAGGTCAAAAATAATACAAAATAACTGAAGCAAATGTAAAGGAAAATGTCCTTTCTCCTGGGATAAAATTCCACTTAGACCAGGTCTAACTTTAGACCTGGTCTAACTCTTTTGTGCATACGGACCTAAGTGAATCATCAATTTATGTTTTGCTCTTGGTTGTTGAATTTCTGTCTATTAATTAATAATCATTGTGATACCCCAAAATAACGGGTTCACAACAATATAAATATTTATTATCTATAGTTCTAAATGTTATTGGATATATTGTTTGACAGATTAGATTACTTTATTATCAGTAAATTGAAATAAAAAGGAAAGACAATGAATCAAGAATTATGGGATAATACTTTACATCCTGTACTTTTGTTTTTATTTTAACCTATATAGGATCCGTCAATTTCAGTAACTGAAGGTGACATTTCACCAGGATTGTCTCTGGAGGTCCTAGCTCATCGAGCAGCTTTGAGAAGATCAAGTAAAGAAGTACATCGCAGTGCACAGCCAAATACTCTCATGGACCATTTACACCATTGCTTTCCAGAGGAAACTGCTGCAAAATTAGAACAAAAATGCAAAGGCCCTAACATGTTCACTGGCATGAAAGATATCATCACTGAGCTACTCAAGCTGAAAGTATCAACATGGTGGAAGTCCTTGATGAAGGGAGTAGGAGTTCATGTACAAGCTAACCTACAAGAATCATACAGACACATTGTATCTGAACATGAGATTTTCACATGTCTAAGGTCACCACAGAAATAATCAGATATACATGCAAAAGCTTGATAAGCCATGATCGTGTCTTTGGCACTGTCACACTTTTGTCAATGTGTATCCACTGGCATAGATTTCCTTTTTGAAATGGGAGATACATGGGTACAATCTGTGAAGCCAGTGGCATGTGCTGATCTATATACTTAAAAATTATAGTGTCTTCAAATGTATTAAATGTCTCTATGCACTCTCCTGGCCTTGACAAAAGGGGGAAATAGCAAAGTCATGCAGCTGATGTTAAAACAGCCTGAAATAATCAAACCTGAAATAAATTGTATATAAATAAATTTATATACAATATACACCTAAATGTAATCATACCTGTAGCAAAAATGACCCATGGTCACAGAATTATAGGCCAATCAATGAAATGATGCCATGCATTTGATGTACCAGTGCATGCAAAATTGTGCAATTTTACCTTATTTTGGCCCAATGCACAATAGAGGTTATCCACTTTAATCATGTGTGACTTCTAACAAAAGGCGCTTCCTCATTTAAATATTACTTTAAGAAACGGTCTGATATCCACAACTATTCGACAAGACACTGTAACAACTACAATCTAACTAAAAATAAGAAAACATTTTCGGATCATTCAGTTCGTACTAGCGGTCCCTATCTTTGGAATACACTAGAAAATGAATTTAAGCAATCTACATCAGTTAAACATTTCCGTAATCAATTTAAGCAAAAGCTAATTTCAACTTACTTTGAGCACTTAAAACAAATTTAACCTATGGTTTATAAATTTCTTTGAGCCCCGTCCTTGTCTCGTTCCGTAATTGTACTATTTGGCTTTGTATTTTGTTTTTTAAATATTTTTTGTTTGTTTGTTTCTGTTTCTACCCCTACAGGGGAAGGCATTTTACAGGCCTATTTGGCCTTCCAGCCTTCTCCTCCATTACATGTTTTGTTAATTGTTGTAATTAAGTTATTTTTTCCGATTTTGATGTATTTTGATAATTTAATAATGTCTGATTTTGATGTATGTAATTATGTATTTATTTGATATGGAAATAAAATAAATGATGATAAAGAAAATATCAAAAGTTAAATAAATTTTATCAATAATTTATGAATTGTAGTAGTGTCAATATCCCTACTGTTTTTTGTCAGGTTTCGTCATCAACATATTGTTTACATTACCTTAAAACACTTCATGAATCTATTTCTACCATTAGCTCAAATGGGTTGTAGTGCAATTCTATATTTTAAACTGTGTATGAGGGTCATTCAGAAAGTTCTACCTCCATCATCACATCTCTGTTACCTTACGTGCCAGGATATTAAAATTACCCATGAGTATACTCTTAATCTTGCTTACAAAATAAAAGTTATTTAACTAAAATGTGATTTTTGGTTATTTAGATATGCTGGCTAAACTGAATACAGATTTGGTATGTTGGAAACGGTTAAAAACTGAAGCCGAAAGTTTAGTAAGCATCATATTGTAGCTTTGGATAATCTCCATAAAAAATGTTTTTATGATGCGGTTGTCCAACTGCTTACTCAGGATAAATATTTTGTTCCTATTTTAGCTCCCTGGCATGCCTTGGTACTTCAAATCAAAATGAAACAAGTTTTATATGAGAAGAAAGCATCGAAGGGTTCAAAAGACACACAAATGTTAGTGAAATTTGCCAGAATTTGACTAGACCAAGTAATTACGTTCTTATTTTAAGCAATTGCTGCATCTTGACGTGGAATAAGATAATCAGTTTGTTAACAACTTTGTATATACTATCTGCAAGCATTATATATTGGATAAATTATTTGAACAGAAATAAAGCTATTTAATCATTTTCAGAAATAAATCTGTAATGATTTCCACATAGATGTGGTAAATCTTTTTAATCAAAATTAGCCTTTCTTTTCAGACCATTTCCGACATACCAAATCTGTAATTACTTTAACCAACACTTCTTAACAACCACAAATCACATTTTAATTAAATAACTTTTATTTTGTAGCCCAGATTTAAGAGTACAATCATGGATAATTTCAATTTCCTGGCACGTAAGATAACAGAGATGTGACGATGGAGGTAGAATTTTTGAATGACCCTCGTATATTTACAATATTTATAAACTTATGTGCTTAATATTGATATTTTCTTTCAGTCATGGTTTATGAAATATGATGTCCTAAACTCATTCTCCTTGTCACTTCATATGTGCTTTTTTGTTGTGCCTCCTCGTTTTCTTATATTTGGCACATGGGGAGCAGCATGGATATGAATTTTCATTTTGTTTATATTGTACAATGTACTTCTATAAAACTTTGTTCATTAGTTTTAAAAAAATGTGTTGGTTAGGCCCTAATTTTTCATTGTTTGTAATTTAAGATATTTTATTCTGTTTCTGGTTGTGTAAAGCGCCTAGAGGCATCTGTCTTTATTATTATTAAATGGTAGAGCGCATCAAACTTCCATACTAAATGTCCCTGTTTCAATCCCCAGTAGGTAAATTAAAGTAACGCGATGAAAAAAGAAAACCCTGTTCTACGGGCCCGACCGACCCAGATTTTGAAAAAAAAAAAAAAAAAAATTCCTGTACAAATGAATGCCGACCCAAATTTCAGAAATTTCATGAACAAATTTTTTTTTTTTTTGTATTTTCTCAAATTGCAAATTATTTACAGATTTCTGTGAATTTTTGGGTCATTTCCAAAAACAAAAAAAAAGGCAGACCGACCAACCCTACTTGAAAGGTCCGTCCGCCTGTAAAACAGGGTTTCTTTTTTTTGTCGCCTAAGTAACATGTATATAAACTAAATTGGCCGATATTGATTTGTCGTTCCATAGATAGCCAGTGAGTATAAGACTTAAGGTAGTAGCTTACTCCAAGTAATACTTGGATACACCTCATGTGTCAAATCAACCATGTCTATTCATTGAGATCTTTAATTGTAACAAAGGAAAGTATTTGAGAGATTGCGATTTTCAAATGTACGTATCGAACGTACGTGGAATCTATTCAAAATCACTCTCCTATGATGGGATTTTGAATAGATTCCATGTGCGTACGTTCAATGCTACGGTTGGAAATCAAAATCTCTATTTTCTGTGATGAGAAGTGATAAATCAACAAATTAAATGATTTACATGTTTCATCCAAATATAGTGCATGTTATAGCTAATCACCAGTTAGTAGAGTGCGCCCTTAATGTTATGTAACGATGCGATATAATTTGAAAGCATATAGAGTACGCTCCAGCAAGATTCAAATTCAAAAATTATTTTTGGGTTCTTTTTCATGTGTTTTTCAGCTTGTAGTTAGGGACGGTTCACAAACACTTGTAAGGGGGGGCCTGATGCAAAAAAATTTCATCGCGCAAATATTTTGGGTCCCCCCTTTTTGACATGAAAATTATGGGTCAACCCCATAGAAAAGCATATAAACTCAATTTTTCCAGGAAAATTTGTGGTCATTTTTTTCAGGGCCCCCCCCCCTTAGGAGGGTGAAAATTTTTCAGGGCCCCCTTTTTGCATCAGGCCCCCCTTACAAGTGTTTGTGAACGGTCCCTTAAAGTACATGTATGTGTCCTTTATAAATTAGTGCTTTACTGATTATGTATCTTGTGTGTGTAGGGTTTGATGGTTTATTTTGTATGTTTTTTCCCCCCATCAAACCCAAGTACAGGGAATAAAATATGAAAGAAAGAAAAAAAGATTCAAATTGGTGGAAAGTGTTAAACAAGAAATTTTCTGAAACAAATAAAGGCTAGCAAGCGGGTCACAACTAATTAGCTCTGGTCTGACGGCTTATGTAGATTATCTCATTATTTGAGTGTAAAAAAGAAATCATCATTGTTGCTGAATAAATGTTATAAAAGGAAATTAATGTGGATTGCATGCTTTTGATGTTTTTGATGTGGTTGTTTTCTTTTACTGCTCGTAGAACAAGGAAATTATCCTTCGCCAGGTTACCTTAGTTTCACATTGCAGTGAGAATTAAAAATCTGCTTAAAATATATAATGACCAGGAAATTAAAGCACTTCCAACACAAACACGAAACGTTTTCTGTCAAACCGTTTACAGAAAACATTTAAATGTCGGGTTATACATGTATAATGGTACAAAACATGTTAATGTTTTCAGGACCTTTATATAATCCGACATCTAAATGTTTTTAAAACATTTTGACAAAAACCGAAACTTAATAACGTTTTTAAAAAATCTGTGTGTTTGCTGGTTCCTCCTAAAATCAAGACTGATCAAGTGAAAAAAATCTATGCAAAAAGGTTTATTTAGTGGTAATCAGTCAAAGAATCATTTTGCGAGAAAAAAATCAAACAAATATTGCCTGTGCATTTTATGCAACTTTGCACAGTTTGCGTTCGTTTTTGTATTCTGATTAACATTTTGTAATCGTTAAGGGGGTACTACACCCCTGCCCAATTTTGTGCCTATTTTTGCATTTTTCTCAAAAATTATAGTGCATTGGTGACAATTAAGTTATGTATATTACAGGGGCAAGGACTACAACAACTACTGCACTGGAAATTTTATTTCAGCACAGACATCAGTTGTGTAGTTACAGTAAAAATGAGGGAAAACCAATATTTGATCAATAAATCAATAACTACTTGCCTTGAGTTGCTGAATTTTCAGTGCAGTAGTTGTAGTCCTTGCCCCTATAATATACATATCTTACTTGTCACCAATGCGCTATAAGTTTTGAGAAAAATACAAAAATAGGCACAAAATTGACCAGGGTGTAGTACCCCCTCAAAGGCCCATTCAGTGATTTTCTCATCCTTAGGATTGTAAAAATCATAAAATTCAGATTTTGGCACCTTTGTTAGTGTCATAGATGTGCTTATATAGACTGCTAGTGGTGAACCCAAAAGCTGTATAAGACAAAATAAGACATTTTACATGAATCTGTACATGTAATTTCTACACTTAAAGTAGTGACATTAGCTACATGTATTTCAATGGGGCTTCAACTTTGTCAATAATGTTGTTTCCTTATTTTTTTTCCTAATGTTTCATTTCAGAAATACATAATTACAATTTTTGTATACTTTTGCTGAGATCACTGAATGGGACTTTAACTAGGCTTAAGAAACCAGGTGTGTACTTTCATCAAGCTGACAAATCAATTTCAGGGATTTACATTTCAAAGAAAACCTACCCTTCTAAATAACTCAAAACATTTTCTTTTTTAATTAACATTTTTATAGATATTGTAATTTTATGAAATTGTAGACACCTGTGTGCATTTTATGCAACTTTACAGAGTTTTTATCCATTTTTGCATTCTGATTAACATTTTTTAATTGTTAACTTGGCATAAGTGAACCAGGTGTGTACTTTCATCGAGTTCTAGCTACAGGGTTTCAAAATGACATCAAGAATCAGGTCATAAGTATCATGCACTTTCAAAGATTACACATTTTATGATAGATATTTAGTTTAATATGGCAGAAAGAAGTCCCATCACAAAACAGTGAGAATGTTGGTCTAACGACGAGCAGTTTCTTTAACATGTTCATCATTTTAAATAATCTTAATCGTGTAACCAATCACAGAAAATATTCTTAGAAACAACAAGAAGTTGTCCTTACGGTGATATTATGCGAACATTTTATAAAATTGTAAATGACAGTAAGTATGTTAATTTTAAAGCTTACATTTTTGAATATAAATTGTGGTGTACCCCAAGGGTAGTAAATACTTGGATCTTTATTATATTATATATAAACGATAATAAATGCATGAAGGATGTTTCAATTTATTCGCTCTGCTGATTACACAACAATATTATTACCAAATAAGAATATAATAAGTAAGGTATTTTTGAAATAAACCAATTTTGGGTTTAGAATAGACCAAAAGGAAGATGCAAATCGTATATTTTGTCACAATATATCTGTCGACTGAGCAGGGGAGGGGACTGACTTGCCACCCTGCTCTATATGGCTAATCTCAATTGGTGCTGATGAACAGTAGCGTAGATTTCTTTTTGACATTGAGGGGATGGGCTTGGACAAAATTATTTAGGTATAGTGAATTCAGCACCTTTTGGAGACAGAATAAGTTTATTGTACAAATGCGTGCGAAAAATTTTGCCATGTTAAAGCTAAACTGGTGATGGTACAAAGTGGAATAAATACTAGACTGCAGTACTACACTACAGAGGGTCTGTCATGCAACACTCTTATTCAGACTCTATTGGCCCGGTTACAGAAAAAAAGTGCACAAAATATATTTCCCAGTGCAATGTGCACATTAAAATAAACAATTTTGGATTAAAAATGAAATGGAAACATATTTGCCTACCACACAGATTAAACTCGGGAATGCCCGGTCCTACCGTCAACTTAGAATTTATTTTAAAGCTTGATCCAGAGAATATAAATCTGGACATTAAGTACTTCTTTCATCCATCACTTTAAAGACCCTGGCCAGCAAGGCTCTTAATGCATGTAATCGGGTAGTCATTTATTTGGTTGTGGGTACAAGAGATCTGATTTCATTGAATTTTGATTGCTACTTAAAAGTAAATATGGCCTTGACTGCTATTATACCCTAAAATGTGTATTGCCCTCATTTCACATTGTGAGAGGAACTCAATTTTTAAAAAAAATCACCGAACCGTATGGAACATGATATTTTTGTGGTAAATACAACAAAATTTCATCCGTAAGTGTATCATCAAACAAGAATCTGATGAAATTAGTCAAATTCTACCATAACCAGGCAATGAACTTCATGGAAGTTTTGAGTCATAATAGGTTTTTCCATGCAATTTAGTGATCGTCACTGACATGAGTTTTAAGTTTACTGAAGTTACTCACACGATATGGCATGACAATTTTTGCATTTAAGTCCCTTTTTTCATTCTCTATAAATTTTAGGTAAACACTATTTATTGTTACTACATCATCAAAATAACCAATGATAAGCTAATGACAAAGACACAGTAAATAAAGACACAATGGTAGAGACAAACCAGATTTTATTTCCGGCTCAAACTGCCAAGATTTAATACGATGGCAATAGTGATTGCATGAAGACATTCAGTCACATAGTCAACAAGCAGAGCACACATACATCATCACCAAATAAGATCTGATCCACACGGGTAAGAATTCAACACAACCAACCAACCAACCTACAATCATAATGAACATCCATTCTGTTAGCATGTTAAATAAGACAAAAAAAAAAGGTTTGTCTCAAAGCTCACAAGTGGTTTGAAAACAAATGCGCAATGCAATTTTTTTTTAAATTCTAGACTTGGTATTTTTTTATGGTATCTGATTTTCACTGAAAATTTCCGGGAAAAAAATCAATTTCCACATTTCTTTTTTTTTCCAAGTTGTGCAATTTTACAAATGCTCGCACAAGCTTTGAGACAAACCTCTTTTTTTTGGCCTTATGCACTGATAACTGTGATTCCAGTTCAGGATGATATGACCAAGTCCTTGGCAAAGCATGACGTCACTGATATTGAAGAAGTAATCAAGGTGACAATAATTGCTGTTCTGATCACTCTTTGTCAACAGAGTCTTTCCCAACAAAAGTAACATTGATATAACATACTGTACTAGATGGAATATGCATAGCATCTGGTGCATAATTCATTATTATTATCAACTCCAAATGATAATAATTTTTCCACTAATTGATCACACTCTTGACTGCAGTTTGTTTGCTGTTGTAGTTTCATGTAGTTCACACATGCATTATTGCCCTACCATGTAAGGCCTTTCTTTTCAATATCTAGAAAGGCAGAGTTACTGTGGCCTCCAAGAACGGGACTGCCTCAAGTACTACTCTATGGAACGACAATGTGCTTGTCTTTATGATCTCCCACTCAGGCAGTTCTTGGATCATTTCCACTCTTGGCAGGCCAGAGTAAACTCAATTTTGTTTTGGATATTGACAATAAGGCATAACTGAACGCCTGGGCCTACATTTCAAGCTACTCAAATATTGTAGCTACTTTACAGACCTTTAATAGTTTCCAATATTTCAAAGACATTGCCATCCACATCCTCAAGCATTGGTGGCACTGATTGGCTACTAGACAACCTAAACCATTTCACACTGGGTGATATCGTAATAATACATGTCACTGATTGTGCTAGGCATGACAGGCTTGTCCCAGACATGGGCCGAGAAATGAGAGCCACCAAAATCCAGCTGAGATTGCGGATGGTCTGCAAAATCACTACCCCCGATTCCTTGAAGAGGAAAACATTAATGCAGTGTGAGAATGTAATTAAATAAATCCATAGTTTTCACAACTATGTGTATGAATATAAAACATTACCAAATGGTTGTGTTAAATTCTTACCACCACTTCATAGTCTTACCAGTAATAATATGTCAGCCCCATGACAGCTACATAGCTGACATTCCCTATTTAACAGTTACACAGTTACTACACTGAGCCAACTATACAGATCTTAATATTAGCAATAGGTTCAACACATGCGTGCAACGTCTTTTACTCATGCAAAAAGTTAAGATTTTTAAAGATTTTTTTTTTCATATTTTTTGTAATATTTTTGTTTTCTTCAATAAATTAAGACTGGAATGACCGGGGCCATGGTCCATGGAGAATATCAATAGAGCAAAAAAGTGCTGATGGTTTTTTTTCTCGTTTTTTTTCTCTTTTAAATATAAGACTTACTGCACTATAAAATCATTTACAAAAAAACAAAAGCACAAATTATACATCAACATCTGGCACTGCAATACAATATTAGTGCCTTAACATACAAAACCAACCATTAAGAACCATTTCAACAATTTGTAATTATGGTAACACAAAAAAACATGCATATGTCGATAACCCAATCATAACACATAAGAACAAAACAATAGACACACTTAATAACACCACCAACTGTCGCCTTCGTTATGACCTTTGCTGTATTTTTACAACAATGGTTCAGTTGGACACAGCTGATTTCATATTTCTCATGATTCTTTGCAATCATATTTATCTTTTCTGCATTTTTGTTTTATAAAATACTCTTTCAAATATCCATTTATCAATTACTGAGATGAGTCCTTAAGGAATAAATGTCATCAACCGAGGCTCAGCAGAACACTCTCGGAATTATTTTGCAATACTGCCGCTGCTTATTCACAATGGTAACTAGTACTAAATTGTACTCAATATAATGCTGTTGTAGGATGGCACCGCCTATATTCCTTTTATGTTCGGAGGACATCTTCCCTCTTGCTCTTTTCTCTACCATTTTATACATGATATCATCAATCTTCTATACTTTTTCAAAAAGTACATTCCCTTCATAAACATACTTCACTTTTAATGCTTGTTGATTGCTATACTTTCTTTTCATAAATATACTCTTCTCTTTTAAATATATATAATATCTGCCTCTATTATCACCATCACCATTATTATAACATTATCTTCATGTTCGAGTTGCATACAGGCCAGCGTACATTACGCTGGGTTTCTATCACATACACTGTTATCGACATACACACATTTCTTGTACCATTATAACAAGACATACAGCAACACCTAGCACAACTGTTTTTTTCTTGATACTCGTGTGTGAATCACTACTTTTATAATATATAGATAACACCGCTTGCAAGCATACTTACTAGACAAATTCTTCCAACGTCAACATCATTTTGCAAATAGGCAAATACGTCACCACAGAATTTGTGCTTTATCGATACAGAAATTTAAAGTGTATGACACATGGCATTCATAATGCAATTTGCATCTAAGCTCTGCCTAATTTCATCACCTAAGGATAGAAAAATTTCATGTACTCAAAAAAACATGGAAACCTGTTAGACAGAATCCGTCAGTGGTGCTGACCCACTGAACTGCTTCAATCCAGCAGCTACTAGCAAGGTGAATGTTACAGCATAGAAACAAATTCACAACCACAACATTCAGTACAGTTAGTATATAGAAGCGTACACAATCAGATTCATTCATTATAAGGGTACCGCAATGTACAATATGGTCACCTACTAGTTACTCAATGGGTCCTACCAACTTCCAAGCTTGCAATGGTAGTGAACCATCTGCATTCCACAGGATCTGCTGATGCACCACACACATAATATACATGTAGGTATCACCACTGGTATAAAAGTTGCAGGTGGCTTGGTATTACTATGCACTTTCTTGCATCCAATTGACAAGTTGATACCATAAGGTGCACCAAAGTGCAGCTTAGATTGCCATGCCATTACACAATTATGCATCACATTTAATACCCATAAAGAATGAATCTAACTGTGTTTGATGTTTTAAACACAAGCAAGCTGTGCGTTCACACAAAGAAAGAAAACTCTTACATCTCAGCAAATCCCTACTGCTTACACAAAGTCAAGAACCTCAATAAAATTAAGAATATAAATAACACAAGAAATATTTACTGTAAATAACTAAGCACTCAAATGTAGACTGTACAAAAAATGTGAATGTCAAATACTATACAACATATCTATAGGGTATAAGAAATGGGGTCGTGGGCTCAGTTATGCTGCCAGACATTACTGTTGATATCTTTTGGTGAAAATTCGGTAACATCTTTCAATAAATGATGCATTTTTATCTAGAATCAAATTTTGATGAATCGGAGGGGAGTAAGCAGGGAACATACTGCATGAGATTGAAAATATATAGATATTTGTTTCTTGTGCGATACTGGGTGTTGGTAATACAACTATTGTTATAATATTTCTTAAATTAGTTTTAAAATACAGTCTTTATAATAATAATAATAATAATAATTATAGCTTGATTTTTACTTTTGTACATCAGTAACATACATTGCATTGATTTGGTTGATGAGTATATAAACCCCACTTACATCTAGGTTGTTTTCTACTGGTTCCCAGGGCACACATTTTTTAAGATGTAGTGACTATTTTAGCTACACATGGATATCAAATTGTGCTTAGAAACTCGATATGTTTACCAACTTACAGAAAGTTATGGCTAATTCCTGTATACTTATAGTTGAGATGATGTAACATCATACCAAAAAACCGGTAGGCAGTTGTTATTGTGCCTGACAGTATGTGTGAGCATCATAATTTATAAGGTCTATTTAAAAGTGAAGTGGTCATTATGCTGTTTGCTCAAGCATATCGATAGATCAGTTTCTTGCATTTGTTTATCAATATTGCTGTCTCTGCAGCCACTGAAAATAAAACTCAACCAAGAGTATCCAAATCAACTCTGCATACATGCATGCATGTAACACAATAATTTTCAAAATTGGAATATAATAACAATGAACGTATTGTGTTTTCCATCACTTTTTTATGCAATGGGAACCCGCAAGAGAATCCTATAAGTGGAATTTATTATACTAGTAATGCTCCTTACCCCTCATTGCTTTGAAAAAATATAAATAAACAAAATCCCACCCAGCAGGATCAGGTACAAACTGTGTATCTTTTTGAAAATAAGTTTATAATGTTAGCAAATCTTGTTTAATTTAAAGAACAAACTTGCGAGCTTTTTCTTTTCTTCTTCAGCTTTGTACTGAATCTATTATCCATAACTGAATCAAGGTATCACAATATATTTGTGGGTCCAATGTAAACCAACATTGGACTTTTAAAAGGTTAATTTAAAAGGATTTTTTACAAAGAAGACATTAAATGTTTTTGTTCTTGCATGTCAAATAATCCACTGTATCCTGGCATATCCCATCAATTACATTCATCTAGCACAGTTTGTGACCCCACAAAAAATCTAATTACTAAAGAAATAATGTGAATTCATAAGAAAATCACACTTTGCAGCATTTTGTTAATAACTTCTCTCTTCCTTCCATCTACATCACCTGATACCAATAAAAAATATTGGTATGGAATCCACGGATTCACATCATACATGACCCGATTCCAATATCGGTACGATGGAATCCAATAATTTACATCTTACAAAAAGATACAAGAAAAAAAATCAAACACTCATTCTTGTCAACCACCACTTCTGCCCACCCCTCCAGCCTCCCACTTAAACAAATCACTCAAAACTGGCATCAAGTCCCAGGGGGGCCACTCAAGTTTCAGAGTGTACACATCCGTGGCTAGAGATTTTTAAAACATACCCTAAATAGGATTTGCCCTTCTGAGCAAAACACACCCCTAAACAGGAATTTAGCGGGATTTCGCAACAAATTTTACCCCCCTAACAGGACTGTACCTAAAAGATACCCCATAGCAGGGTTTTATCTGAAAGGTACCACCCTTACATGTTTTTGATAAGTTCCCCCTGAGCGTGTCACATTTTGATAACTATATTAAAGAGAAGTCAATGATTTATAAAAAAAAAAGTAGGGAATGAAAAAGGATACAGTTTATGTCACACCACATAGAGGATTATTTACCTATTTTACAATACCATTTAAGCATTTTGTTTGCAAAAAATAAAGGCACACAGTAGGTTAAACATTTCACCTACATGTCGGAGAAGTGCAACCTGCCGTTATGGTTGTCATTCAAAAAGATTAGACAAGGAGAATCATGACTTAGCCCTGCGCATTATCCTCCATTATTGGTTTGTCATGCTTGGGGACCAAATTATAGTTTCTTCGGCTTATAATTGGCAAAAATTATCGGTTTTGGTTACTGCCTGCATCAATAAAGTCTCAATTTACTCTTGCGTACGTAAGTTCATATAAGCACCAATCACGCATTATGCAATGCACAACTAGTGAAGTGCTGCGCCCAACAGCATGTATGCCATTTTATATCAACACAAGATGTTACATTTATTTTGCCAATTTAAATTCGAACAAAGTATACCTCCAGCATTTATTGATGATAGCCCGAAATTGAATAATTGGTTCTTAAAAGCATGAGAATTACAACGGTTTGTGGCACATGTAGCACTTGATGTATTTTATTACCACAATGTATTACACAAGGGGCCCTTATCAATGCATCAAAGTTTGCTGGCGCATGGCAAAATAATACGGAGGAACAGTTATCTGTGCATGTGCAGACTCTCCTTGTCTAGTGTCTTTGTTGTCATTTGACCATCTTTAAATCACTCTTAACATGATTTATTTTAAAACTGAGCAATCTAGTTTAATATCCTTCATGTTTTTGACTGAAAATGCTCAATATCAGTTGAGGTTATCCAAAAGAGTTACGTAATTGGCAACCATCAATTTTTGTTTTTGTTTTGACAGCATACGAACATTCCTCCTATGCTGACATTATGTGGATCAAACTACAAAATTTGTTATACAAACAGAACTTTTAAACTTAAACTCTTGTTTTTTTTCATCATATTTGGCATAAAATTACAGAATTTCACAATTTTCAAGTTTTTGGAAATATGTCTTTTGTAGATTTAATAAACATCTATCATTTTCACAAATTATCTCCGGGATAATCATATGCAGATTTCCTAATTTTAAAAAAAGTAACAACAAAAAACCCATTCAATATAAAGAAATTGGTAGAATTCAAATGTATATAAAATGCCCAACAACCCCTCTCCCCCTTTCAACAAAATTTGAATAGTCACATTTTTGAGCAGTCACACACAAACTTTTTTGAACTCAAAGTAACCGAATCAGATAAGTTATAAAACAATTTCCATGAATTTTTAAATATCATTTTAAAGCCACTGAAAATCTCCATGCAAAGATTCCCACCATTACCTGAGTGTCTGCACGTTTCAATCAAAAACATGAATAATCTCTGCGAATTTCAAGTATAAAAATATTTTCCTGTCACTTTGGAATATATCAACTCAAGTGCCTATATAATAATGGACACTGTCTTTTACATATAAACCTAACTACTGGTTTTTAATTTGACATTGTGTGTATTTAACTTACAATCATAACATGATCATACATTTTATCAAATTTAAGTATACATATAGGTGAAGACTTGGAATTTAAACTAACATAAGTTCAAGCTTGAGTATGTTGATATGCAAATGCCCCAATGTCCAAAAACATTGATAACTGAAACCGCCCTATATGCTTTCTATCATACACAAGTTTAAGAATTGGTATTTATTGGTGGTGTTAACATACCCCAAGCTTGTTTAGACAACTATTTTGTTGTAGTTCCACAGATGGAGTGAAATGATTTTACCATCAAATAGCAACATCTAATAACAGATGGACTTCAATGTGAACTGGTTCATGGAAAAACGGTGGGCATTGGATCAATTTGCATTGGAGTTATGATGGATGTACACTCCTTGCACACAGTTGTTTCTGAGTCTATTCGCTGTAGAAGTGACATCATAATTGGATTAACTGCCATAGCAATAGATGAATACAATTTTTGACTATATATCACTGTGCACTTCGAGCAGGTTGCACTCATCACCTCTGTCTGCAATCATAGATTGATAATACCGCTCTTTTCAAAGATACTAATCTTACTAGTGCAAGTGATCAACATGATATGGTTTAATGCAGAGGTACTGTTTGAACATTGTAGTGCAGGGCGATATAGCCACAAATTGTATTCAGCTATTGCTATGGTAGCCTTATGTCACTTCTACAGCGAATAGTAATGTAGTGCAACGTCACAAGGCTAACATTTTTGATTGTGACTCCACAAATTGGTTCTTGTAAATAAATGTGAGAATCTCGCAAGTTTCTGTTCTGCAAATTCTTTATCAAACTTCGCAAAATTACACGAATCAAAACAATTTCCACATATATTTTTTGGAATATTCCCCCTGGCCTGAAATCACAATACTGTAAAATAATGCAGGGGAAATAACGAGACATTTCAATGGTGTGTCATTAATTCCAACTTTAAGCAAAATTCACATCTTATGATCACACACTTCTTCCCATTATTTACTCATCATTCTGTGTCCCACAATGCATAGCTCCAGTAATCCAAACGACATCATAATTCATGTCATGTGTTGTGTATGTTGCTATCACAAACATGCAGATCAAAGGATTACAATGTTATTTTATTATTTGGAGCCACAGTGTGCTGAGCAATGATTGAACAGGATACAGGAAAAATGATGCATTGCTTATTTGTGACAACAAACATTGTGGAAAGTGTTACAGGTCGATGTACTATATGCATCGGAAATGTTGAATGATTAGACAGCTTGATTTCATCTCAGACACTGCAGATGACATAATGAACAGAATAGAAATGCTTCAAAAATTGTTCAAAGCATCAGTATTGACTCAGAGACTGCAATGTAAGCCAGCCACATGTCTGCTAAACACATGCTTCATGCAAAATCTGAATCATGTAATCACACTCGAGACAGGGTCCTGCTAGATTCAGTAATTGAACAGAAATCAGGTAAGCTTACCTCTATGTAAATCATGCTCTTCTTACAAAGGATCTTGATCATTGCAATGATGTGCCATGTGGTAGGTACTAGGGTCGGTATATATTATTGCTGTTATAACATCCTTTACCCAATATCATACTCAAAGCTTTTACTCTGTTAGTTTAAATTTCAGGAATGATAATCATATCAGGGGTATGTATAATAGTGCTATGCCTAGTAGTAATTCAAGCAGTTTACCACAGAGATGGAAGGGTTGTATAAAAATTGCTTTTGTATCAGCACTGCCCTCATGAACGACTTACTTAAAGTTCCTAACTTACATAAGCTAGCTCTGTATTTAAATAAAGTGAGGGGAAGCGTCTACATCATTTAATGGATTATTCCATATGACATCTGCCATAACCCTGTGGAAGATTTAAGAAATATCTTCCATAGAGGGAATATTTGCTGATCGTACGGTCATCTCAAAACGAGGTTCTACCCGCAAAGTGTGTGCTGTGTGTGCGTATGCCTATCAAACGCATGCTTGAATTATGGTGTATGCTTTGCAAAAGCTTTCTGGCGCTTTGCTAGAGAAAAGTGCAAGAAACAAAAATGCACATTTTGTGCATGCATTTGCAGGGAGAACCTCGCCTTGGTAGCAAGATGTCGGATGTGTGCAAAGGGCGAATACACATTAGTGGCATTGTCTAGGGTTAACTATTTTGAAACCCATTTTACTCCCCCAGTATATAGCTATTAATACCTTTGGAGTGAGCATTTCAAATGAAAGTTACTCAATTGCCTTTTCTATTTGAAACCCATACTCCTTCTGTGGCCAACTTTAGCTAAATCCTCCACAGGGGAAGGGAGGACTTTCAATGGAACAGCCCAATTTACACACTTGCAAAGTCTCTTGTTAAGCCATTTGAACTCCAATATAGTTCACGTAACAAATAAATGCACACTTTGAACCTTGAATGCAATCCTCAGATGATGCAGTTCTTTGACGTATCAAAATCCTTAACAAGCGATGCAACTGTGCAAATGAAATGAGACTGATTTGCTTGAAATCTAATTTTGTTACATACAGACTTAAAAACTGCCCTGACCTACACACCACACAAGGGTGTTAACTATTGACAGTGCTATACATTATCAATGTGCAATATGCAGACTACTTAATCACTCGCTGACAAAAACAGCGATTGCCACAAGATTCAACTTGCCTTTTTTTCTCTTTTTCTGTAATGAAGAAATATACACCTTTGATCAGTCTTTCAATATATAATCTTTTCTGTGAGCACCTCAAAATTCAATGTGACTGAATGAGGTTCCAATAATCATTTACCACAACATACATATTGAGGTCTAGGATTAGTTGATCTGGTTCTCTGCTGTCCCTGTACCCGCCACTTTAAACATACCAAGCTGGAGCCACAAACAAACTTCTGATAGGGCTGTGTGATCCTTCCTCTGACAGCTAAATCTTTCTCCTTGTGCATATGATAAATCAGACTTTGTATGTAATGTGTTGGTGTATTTTGTGTTCACTATATCACTACTTACTCCTGCTTGCCATGAAAGCCAAATGCCTTATGTCCTTGCCATTCAGACAAGTTGTAATGGGCGAAACTGTCTTGTGTGTATCTAATAATACAGACAAGAGTATCTTTAGTAGTTTAGGAAAATTTGTTTTGTAAAAAATGTCATATGTGAGTGTCAAACATTTCAAAATTTAAATGTTTGCTGTTTTCTAGGGTTGGCACTTTGTAGCATTTTACATTCATATGACTATGATGGGTTTAATTGAAAAATAAACATGTATGCATCAGACTGGTGGGGCTCACCTAATTCTGATTTTCAGACAAAAAGGAACAAAACAGGCTGAAAATAGGCTGATTGAAAGCTTGGTATGTTTTATGTGACTGGACAGTGGCAGTTATTACAGGATCTATAAATCTGACACAATCTGATCCAACCATGCTAAAGTAGACAATTTTGGCAATAATCATCATCTACTGTAAACCAAGGCTTGGTGTACTATTACCAAAATCCTTTATAGATCCATATCACACTTGGTTGCCAAGTTATGTGCTTTAATGATGACAACTTTCTTCCCCTATTTTGACCTATATCTCAATTTCACAATTGGCATCTTTGGTCTGGTTGTATCAGATTATGTTACAAAATGCTTGTCGTTATCCTAATTGGTGGCTTCAAATCTTAACTATTCATCCCAGCACTTTACAATTATACTCTGACCAGGCTGATCTTATTCCTTTAGGCTCAGCTGGGAAGCTGGTGGTTAAAATTGGAAGCCAACCTTTAGCCATTTTTTAACAAATGGTACATTGACATGCTTTTGACCTCAATGTTAGGTCCCTAAAATTTCTTTTGTGTGGAGAGAACCAACACACAGAACCTCATACAGTCACACCTTTTGTTATATCAAAAATCACCTCTCTAGTACTTTTATAAATATTTTTTTAAAGTAGTTTTGTTTATCATAGAAAATATTATCATCTGACAAGGAGTGGGGGTTGACCTTAATACTAACAATAATAATATTAAGTTTGCAATATTAAATAAAAACAAGACACTCTTTATACACCATAATAATATTACACATGCCCTACACAGTATCTAATAGTTAATAGATAGTTATACACTACATACATTGTACAAAGTGCACAAAATGTTTTCTCACAACACACAAAAACAATATGTTAACACAAGCTTGTCTGCTGGACAAAAAGCAGCGCTTAAAATACGACAGCAATTTTGGTTGACGACGATATTTGCATGGAAATTGCCCCAAACCCCCTTGGTTTTTTTTTGACGGTACTATATTCATCATCTGCATGGTTTTATTCCTTTTTGTACAAACTGACGACTCAGCTGCTGACAACAGGTTAAATTGTCCTGACTGTTCTAGACCAACTGACATCAAGGCAAAAACAAAAATCAGTGAAGACGTAGAAAAAGTTCTCACTGGTGCTATCATCAATCCACAGTCACCTGCTGTCTGCACATTCATAAATAACAGTACCATCTATTGCAATCAAAAACCAGATGACAAATGGGATACATACACTTAAGCGCTAACAGGTCTGTGTCATGTGACATATAAAAAGCACAGTTCCTGCACTAGCTCCCATAATGCATTTCTTTGTTTCTTTCTTTCTCTCCAGCCAACAATATCCAAGGTTTACTGCAGTTGAAATGGCACTTAGCATATGTGTAGCAACATGGACAGTTTTCAAAGATAGAGGGCGCTGCATCAGTCGCAGTCCCATCCATTGTCTTTTATCATGTGTGCTAGTTCTATGATGTACTTTCCTTCTTTATATTTCTGACTGTTCTCAAAGGCATGTTCCTGTTTCATGAAAAGAGGAAAGGTTAAAAAAAAATGTTAAACCAATTTCACTGACTAGCTGAATTTAGCAGATTTAAATTCTTATCTAAAAATTCTTATCTAAAAACCATTAAAACAAATTTCATAGATATATATTTCAGTAAAATAGTGAATTTGAGGCTAACACTAACTATAATTGCTTCCTTATTTGCATGCCGAGTCCCGATTCCAGTAATATACAGCACTAATTGTTTGGGATTTAAAAAATAATATCCTGTTTTGGCATCTGAAACATAACTATAAATCTTAATCTTTTAGTTTGTTCTAACTGGCAATTTCAGTTAGAACTAAAGGATTAGGATTTATCTATAGATGTTTCATTTAGCAGAACAGGATAACATTTTTAATCCAAAAAAATTGGTGCTGTATTTTTCTGGAATCGGCAGTGCATACAGCCGGACCATAATTCAGCTGCTAAGCTGCCAATGGCTTTTAATAGCTTATTATATGCCATGGTGCTTTATTACATATAGGCACTAAATAAATAGTGCAATAGACCAGAACAGATTCTTATAATCAATTAAAACAAAAAGGCTCAATCATGTTAAATTGTTCAATAATGATATGAAACTCCACCCAGCTTACAAAACATCAATTTTATTTGTCTAGTTTGTTGATGACTGATCAATTGACTGAAATTTATTCAAAATTAATTCACTCACCCTCATCAGAATATTTATGATATTTAAAAATATAATAGTCCCTCTCCCTTAATAACACAGCCAGACTCCTGCAGCAGATTACCCATCCCGAGCATGTACCCATGTACTATTACACTGCCATGGAACACATTTAGTTAGTGCTTTCAGTAACAACAAAGAGTGCCTACTACCTAGCCTGTAGTAGCACCCCCTGTTAGTAGTACCCCAGACGTATACATTGGATACCTTTGGATGCACCACTTCGGTTGTCAGTATATGGCAGATAGCGCAGCTAACATATTGGTGCTGATGATCTGGTAGTGTATTTTGTGTATAATATGAAGAGTAAAAGAAGGAGTACATATGGGGGTAGCTCAGCATGGGGTACCTCATCACAGGAGTCTGGTTGTGTTTATTTATACTTACATATTTCCAACCCAGAGTGGTCTTGCAGCATTCACAGTAAATATCTGACACGGCATGTAGTCCTGTGAGTAGAACTCGCTCCTCTGCTGGACCACACCCTACATTCACTCTGTAGTCAAATAAAATAACAAAAGAATACCACTATCAACAAAATGTGCATAAAATGATTGACACACCCAAATACAAATTGAGTACTAATGCATTAGGAAAACACATTGGAAAATGACTTAACTTCTTCCTAATTGTGCATTTGGTATATCAATTGAATACAATCAGGAGATCAGCTTAACTGACAAATAAAACATATTGTGATTAGAAAGTTATATTGAACATGCAAGTACAGTAAGGATACCACTCCCAGGGGAGGATGTTCAAAGCACCCCTGGAAAACGAGGGTGATAGCGATGACAATCATGATGACAATTTTATTTATTTACAATAGTTTCAGAGACTTTTAATCTACAATTCAACTTTACTTTCAGAGATATGCATATTATTATCCCTTCCCTTCGATTACTGTAAAAATGTTTAGTCCCAAACAAAAATGTTTGGTAGACTCATAACCGGTGCGATCTTACCTTTCCGATGTTGATTAAGATACTTCTTGCATCGATCCCGAGATGCGGAAAAAACCAATAGTCATTTTGTCCCACATAAATGAATAAATAACAAAACCCCGATCCCCGAGTGGACTCACCCATTCGGTGACGCCACACGATAATCATCCCTTATCCGACTTGGGCAGCCCTACTCGCCAAACTTGTAGGGGCGGCGGGGTCGAGATAATCAACATCGGAAAGGTAAGATCGCGACCGGTTATGAGTCTACCAAACATTTTGTTTGGGACTAGACTCAATACACCGGTCGATCTTACCGTTCCGATGTTGATTAAGATACTTCTTGCATCAACATCTGAAAGATCGATCTAGCAAGTAACCGACGGATGGAGGTACAAGATTGGCCAGCATCTGATAAGGATCGGGAGAGTGGGTAGCATGGTAATCGCGAGGTCAAACTATTTCCCCCCCCTCACGGCCGGGAAACAGAAAGACTACGTGAACAGACAAAACCCCTGAACTGAAAGTTCAGTGGTTAAGAATAGAAACACTGGTTCTTACCATGTTGGAATTCTGATTGTCCGCAAAACACCTGATACCCAACCACCATATTATCTCCGCAGAATGGCCCTGGAGAACTTATCGCCTGGTCGTTGGTTTACGTTTTTGTAGTAACCCGTGGAAAAGGACGACGGGTTCTTCCAAGACACAGCCTGACAAATCTCTTCTATGGGGACCCCCTATGGTAGGCCCACGAAGATGAGATAGATCTGGTTGAGTGGGCCTTGGGGCGGCGTCTTTTGTCGCCCCGAGTCCACTCAACACCTGGACCAGCCACCGTGCCAGAGTCTGTTTAGCGGCTGGACCGTGCGGTTCTGCGTGAGTGATAAATAAGCGGTCATGAGCCCCTCTTAAGGTTTGTGTTCGCCAAGGTAGTGCTGTAGCGCCTCACGGGCACCACAACCTGTCTTCGGCTATTGATGAACCCTGCCCAATACTGGGGAGGAAGAGGGCGAGTGTCGGAATGTACTTCGCTCATTTTTGCAAGGAAATCCGGCGAAGAAACAGCGTCGCTCCGTTGTTAGTAATACGGAGGCTGACTTGAGACTGCGTGCAACTCTGAGCAGCTCCGTCCCGAAGCCAACGCCAGAAGAAAGGCCGCCTTAAGAGTGACGTATTTAAGGGTCGCTTTTGATAGGGGCTCAAAAGGAGGACCCTTAATATACTCCAAGACTGTGTTGAGGTCCCATGGAGGGACCACCTTCCTTTCCGGCGGGCGCTCGTTGAACATACCGTCGAGAAGAAGACTTAGGGACCCATCTGAATTGATAGTCGACCCGTCTTCAAATCCCGATGAATCGAGAGAATGGCTGACTTATAGTTGGCTATCGTTGCCTGCTGAAGTCCTGACCTGAACTTTTCTGTCAGAAAATCTGCCACTAGAGGCACAGGGGCTCTAGTGGGAGATGTATTTCTTTCATCGCACCATGCGTAGTAGGGAGCCAAACGCTGACTATACGCACGGAGGGTAGACTCTCGTCTACCCCGGCGATGAGAGAAGCAGCTTCTGATGAAAAGCCTCCCTCCGCCGCAAGACGTTCCCTGATAAGGGCCATGCAGCTAACTGCAGGTGCTCTAGTGGTAGACTTGGTACCTCTCCTCCGGGCATCCGGAGTAGATTTGGTAACTTTCGGGGGGAGTACTCGCGGCTGAGCCGCTAGTAGATCCACCATCGGTCGAAACCACAGGTGTTTCGCCAGAACGGTGCTATCAGAATGACGTTGCAATCCTCCTCCCGATCTTGGTCACCACCCTTGCGAGCAGTGAGATCGGGGAAAGCGTAAGCAGTCATTCCTCCCAGTCTCACGGACAGAGCGTCCACGGCGAATGCCTGTGGGTCTGCGACCCTTGAGCAATACACGGCAGCTGATGATTTCGATGAGATGCGAACAAATCTATCGAGGGGTGGTACATCACCTCGAAGATCGCCTGGGCGACCTGCGGAGCAAGGGACCATTCTGTAGGTCCCGACACCTTTCCTCGTGACAGATCGTCCGCGAGGATGTTGGTGACTCCGCTATGTGCATCGCTCTCAACGTAATCTGCCTGGCCTTGCACCACCCTATCAGGCGTGAAAGCGTGCAGGCATAACCGTGGTGACCTGGTGCCCCCTTGTCTGGGGAGGTAGGCCACCACGGTTGTGTTGTCTGTTTGGCCAACGATATGAGAGCCCACGATCACCTTCTCGAAATGCTGGAGAGTTCTCTCCACTGCCCAAAGTTCGAGAAGGTTGATATGGAACTCCGTCTCCGTGGCCGACCATAGGCCCGAGACTGAGTCCCGTGGATGTGGCCCCCAGCCCAGCTTTGACGCGTGATGGTCGTCACTACGTGACCTTTCGCTGGTGCAGGAAACCTGACACCTTGAGTCAAATTGGGCTGATGGGTCCACCACCAGAGTTCCTCTCGCGATCTCCGACATCGGAACCGCGAGGGATATTGGGTGACGACTGGGCCTGTAAAAGGCTAGAAGGTGTAGTTGTATAGGCCTCATGTGAAAGCGGCAGTACGGTGACGAGGACTACCATACTGGCCATAAGGCCCAAAACCTTCATCCATGCCACAGCGGGTGCCCCTCTGACTCGGCCAAGAGTCGGGCACACCTCGCCATGTTCGTCACCCTCTCGGGTGAGGGCACCGCGATCCCCTCCTTGAGGTTGATCTGGGCCCCTAAGAATAGTGGTGTCTCAAGCGTCGGGACCAAATTGGATTTCTTGACGTTGATCAGAAATCCCAGGTCCCGCACCGCACGGACTACTAACTCCACGAGACACTGTGTCTCCAGCGGGTGCGTCCGTAAATGAACCAATCGTCCAGGTAGCAACACATGTTGACTCCCCTGCGCTTCAGGTACGCTGCCACCGCCCTGACCAGGAGTGTAAACACTCTGGGGGAGGTGGACAAGCCGAATGGCAGGCATCGAAACTGGTAAGTTTGACCCTGTACCTTGAAGCGTAGAAACCTCTGATCTTGAGGTGCGATCGAACATGCAGATATCGTCCCCGAGAGATCTAGCGATGCCGCCCACATACCCTTGATGGGGCAGGCTAGCACCGGCGAGAGTCTCCATTCTGAACCTCTTGGGCCTGATGAACTCGCTCAACGGCTTGAGGTTCAGAATGGGCCTCAATCGCCGGTCTTCTTTGGAGCCAGAAAAACGTGCTCCAAAACCCCTTGGTGAAAGGGGGTGGACCGGGACAATCGCTTGCCGTGAGAAGCTGAGTGACCTCTGATAGTAGTGCCCGACGCTGGGGGCCGTCTGGCGGCACTACAGTGGACCTCTGAATCGTGCAGGCGCCGAGGGGTGGCTGGTAAATTCCAGCCTGTAACCCCCACTGACCACTGACAATACCCAGGCGCCCGTGAGATGGCATGCCATCTCTGGGCGTAATGCACAGCGGCCGCCCACAGGGGAATCCCTGTGGAAGTCCAAGGCCTGCCGGCATGGACTGTCGACCGCCGTGCCCTCAGGACCGATCTGGTTTGCCACCCTTAGAAGAACGGCTCTTCTTAGGGGCTTGCCATCGGTCCAGCACTACTCTTGCGCTTCCCAGTTTTCTTGGGAGGTGCTGGAGTAGCCTCGGCTCGGGTGTAGTCTGTGGTGCGCGTCCTGCTGAAGCCGGAGCTGGCGCTGAAGAACGCTTAGAAGACTTCTTCTTCTTGTGCTTCTTCTTCGCTTTACTGCCCTTCCCTTGGTCAGGGCAGCCTCCGACTTCTTCAGAGTGCTCTCATTGGTGGCCTTCTTTGCCCGGTCCTCAACCGTTGCGCAAAAGGCCTGTCCAAAGAGTAGCCCCTGTCCCACCGAGTCTGACTTCTTCATTGCATCAGCGAAGTCGAAGCCGTAAGTTGACTGGAGGGACAGACAGGCATTCTCCGGCGGCGAGATGACATCCTATGGGCTAGGCCCATAGAACTCTCGTTGAGGTTAGCTGTTAGCACCGCTAACAGATTAACCTCGCGAAGAGTTCCGACGTTGCCCGTGGTCGCTTAAGCTACCTTCCTACCGAGGTGCTCGGCAAGCGTGGTAGCGACGCTAGAGACTCTGATAAGCGGCGTGCTCGCTTATCGATGAGCTTTAGCTCCTCCTCCCACTGGGGGGAGAACGACCCGTGCGCCTTGGCCGCCAGCGGCAGGCGCTAAGGCAACGCCTGGATCCATGTCAGGGACCCTGAGGTAGGTTTCGTAGTCCTCCTGCGAAACACGCAGTGGAAGCGTGCAAGCACGCGGCGTCGAAGCTCCGGCGAGCCTGACAGCCTCACGAAACCTACCCTTGAGGTCCTCCTGGAATTCAAGTGCGGGCGACCCTTGTGTGGACGCTAGCTGGGCATCCTACTGAAAAGATGCCCTGGTCCTCCTGAACGGACTCCTCCTGAGAGAAAGCCAGGCCCAAACCTTGGGCCACACGGCTCATCACCTCAGCGGTGTCCGCAGGCAGACGATTGCTAGCGAGTTCCTCACGGGGAAGCGGGGGACGGATACCTGAAGCTAGCTGCACAGTCTCATCAGACTGTGAGTCGCTACTGGTTTCATCTTCCGACTCCTTTCCTCGCCTTCAGACTCTGACTCACTCTCTGATGAGGAAGAGATCTGACGACGGGCATCTGAAGGTGGACAGGGAGGTGTCGCCACCGAGTGGCTAGCCAACTGAACACCAGCAGAAGAGGGAGTACTCCCGCTAGACCCCGAGTTGCTAGCTATAGCACCCCGGGATCCGCACGCTCTCGCTGCTGTCGCCCTAGCCATAGCAGTGTGCGGCCTACCCTGAGCTGGATCAGGGTTAGCCACTCGCCGCCCCGGTTGGGTAACAACTGGTGGTACTGCTTGCCCAACGCTAGGCGGCACTTGCCACGGTGGTAGACCGTGGAAGAAACCACCCTGCGGCGGATACCACGGGGCATACCCTGTTGGTAGCTGACCCTGAAAGGATCCGCCACCAGGAAACCCCATGGAACGGTAGTACCAGTACCGCCTCCCCTGTTGCCACAGAGACTGTGGTAACCAGGACGAGTCCTGCGGTACCTGCGTGGTTGTAGCGTAGGTGCCCCGTAGGGCTCCCGGCTGCGTACCACTGTACCCATGCCTCACAGCGTGCCCCGCTAGAGGATCAAGCCGCGTGTCTGGGTACCCCGCTATACTGGCTGTCCCTTGGCTAAAAGGAGCTTGCCTAGTATCACGGGTAGCTGAGCGTGTATACCCTCGATCAGTCACCTCGCTACCTGAATAGGCAGTATCAATCAATGGAGCCATGCTCCGCTGAATAGATAGTGATCGATCATAAGAGGGTAATTGACCCATTGACTGTAATGGATCACCCACGCCTGCTGGCTCTCGAGGACATAAGTGGGTTGTTGATCAGCCAGGCTGTTCAAACTACCTACCCTAACCTCTTGAGCCTCGCCCAAGGTCGCTGTGTGTGGCGGACCACTCACGGCAGCTATGGGCGCGTGCATAGTGGCTACCACTGAAGTCACGCCTTAGCTCGTCTCGGTAGCTGCCACTGTTTGCACTTGGGTCGCTGTCCCGTGAGAGACTGCGAGCCCAACCCCGGTATAGCCGCTAGCCAGTCCCGGAGGACAGCCGGCAGCCATTCCAAGGCCCAGGGAATCACTCGGCGGTCCCACCATGGAACGCTGCCGTGTGACAACCCCAGTTGGTTCTGCTAAGACTACACCTGAAGCGTTAGCCCCGGTATTGTCTCTGCTAAACCCATGCACGCCATTCGACCCTTGCGGGAACGAAGGCGTGCTGCGTGTCGTGGATCAACCCAGGCAAGCCCGGGTTCCACTGGCACGCTGCGTGCTACAGACCGGCCGAGGCAAGTCCCCTGCACGCTGTATGCTAGGATTCAACCCAGGCAAGCCCGGGTACCTTGGCATACTGTCCGTCGCCGGCTACTTCAGCGGGTGCTAGACCCGCTCGTTCGCCAGCAATAGACGGGTGTCCACCTGCAAGAAGCTCGCTAGAGATCTCACTGGTAGACTGGTACTCGCCTGTTAGGGCAAGTACCGCCCGCTGCCTGCTACTAGCTTAGACGTTAAGTCAGTGCTTTCGCTGGCTGTTAGGCCTTCGGGCTCGCTAGCAGTCCCGGAGGGTCCGCCTGCTTGCCGGGACCGAGCCCCAGAGGTTACCTTAGCGTGGCCCTTGCCGGCCGCTAGTACCTACCATATCAATCTTACCTGTAGGCTTCTGTTTCTTAGTCTTCGTCTTCTGTCTGTGTCGAAGGCCTAAACGAGCGCTACTTTCTAAATCCTCGAAGTGGATGTCCGATAAGCCTATGCAAAAGGAAGCACACTTATTTGATTTAGAGCAATCCCTGTGGGTGTAGCAGAGTGGATGCGGTCCCACTCTGCCACAAGGGAAGGGCATGATTGACAAGGCCTAGACATTGTAGTAATCGGGAGCGTACAGCACTACCCCCGAACACAAGCTCAAGCCCAATAAACAGACCCACACGCACAGTGGCTGACGCTGATGTAGTGGTATGATATAAAAATATATATACAAAGGGATGAAAAACTGAAAACCTTTTGGGGAAGATTTGTCAGGCTGGTCCTTCGAAACCCACGAACTCTTAGCAGTAACTCGTCATCAGACGCGTACTGAAAGATATAACGATAGAGCACACCATAAACATAGCGATAATCACTCACCATACATGTATACACAGTACTGTACAAACATCTATTGTAACTTACTAGTCTGCTATAGTTGTTTTACGTGAGAACAAAAATAAAATGGCGCCCTAAGGGCGGCCATTTTAAAAACGTGTCCCGTATATGAACGGAAACACACATACAAGCTAAGTTTTTGGATCGCTTTTTGTCACTTTTCTAGCCGAAAAATGTCGTCAAAACTATCTCCCTAGCGACTATACTGGTTGGTTTTTACCTCAGTGTAACAAACAAACTGTATATCTCGTCCTTTGGTTCGTAATGATACTTAGCGTTGGTAAAGAAAAAAAAATCCACACGCCTATCTCATCTAGAAACCAAGGAGGATAAGGATGATTATCGTGTGACGTCACCGAATGGGTGAGTCCACTCGGGGATCGGGGTTTTTGTTATTTATTCATTTATGTGGGACAAAATGACTATTGGTTTTTTCCGCATCTCGGGATCGATGCAAGAAGTATCTTAATCAACATCGGAAACGGTAAGATCGACCGGTGTACTGAGTCTGCATGTTTGCTATATAGGCCTTTGTATGGAAAATGTATCAATTTTGTAAAAATTGACATGCAACAATAGATGCACATTTTGTGCCACAAAAATGTTGTGCTTATTATTATCATTGTTGTGATTAGGGACTATGATGACTTAATATGATTTATATACTTATGATTATCATTACTATGATTGATATTCTCACCAACATTTTTAAAAGTGGCAAGACTTCCCAAATTGTAAATTCCCCATCATTTATTTTTAAAGTTTAATATCATTGGCTCACCTATTGAGTACGGTACAAGGAAATTATATGAACTTTACACAAAAATTGGGTGTGTGACTATAATGGAAACATGTACGACTCCACCAAAAGTTATGAAGTATGAAAGGCCGGGATGAAAGGCTGTTGATTACAGAATCACCCATATATATCGCCTAGCTCATAATGCACCACCCTGCCTGCTCAATGTTTGCCACCTGTGCTGTGATTCATAATTTCCTTTATAATTCATAGAATTGATTATTAATGCTGCGACACAATGATCCAGGGAAACTATAAAGCAATAACAAACACAAAACTACATGTAAACAATAGTAGTATTAACAACATATCCAAAATGCTTAATGTTTAATCTGAAGCCAGTAGCTCTAGCAAAATTGTATGCAAGGCTGACGGTATTTGGGATTAGGATTTAATCTGTAATGTTTTAAAGAATCATACATTTCAAGAATTTGGTAGAGTTCAAAGTAAAACTAGAATTACGTGGTTCATAATTAAGGTGGCCCCACACAAAGGTGTGTTAATTACAAAGGTTTGTAAATATAAATAATATACAACAAATGCAAATAAGCTCATTAATATTCACAAATATGCAAATAACATGACACAAAACTATACAGCACATCAGGCCACCATATCCTGTGTATACCAAGTGTGATGTTGATCGGTTATTGCATTTCAGCTGCACAGTGGATTAATCAATTGCGCCCGGACAGCCAGTCAAACAGACAGGCAGCCAGACAACCATTTAAATGATAACATAAGCCCCACACAAGGATAGGAGCCAAAAAATGTTCCATTTCAAAAACGACTTTCCCAAGAATCACTATGCAAAATTGAGGTATCATGAACACATTCACTTACTCACTCACACTCTCTCTCTCTCTCTCTCTGTCTCTTTCTCTCTCTCTCTTTGCAAATGCTCTCAACAGACTCAAAAGATGACTGCTCTTCTTCCTGTCTGCAGCATTAAAATCAATGCAAATTTACTTATCAATACACCCATGAAATTGACCGTGCCTATTTTCCACTGGCATCATTTTATACATTTGGCATTGACACAAGTGCTCAAAAATGTTGCCTTATTCAATCATACAATGATGATATTAATAAGTATGTCACCAATAGCAGCAGACTATGTGGTGTCTTCTTATCCATTTGCTAAATGAGAATTGCATGACAATTTGAATTCTGTCACGTCTGCAATACATTTCATAGTAAAAATTACACCAAACAATTTCATTCAAACATGTAATTATAATGATATCAATACGAGATACAAATTAAACCAATGTACGTCACTATAGTTTCACCAAGAGGAGTCATAACTAAACTACAATGTTATCAATTCTGTTGGCATTTGAATCACTTGCAGCCATGCATGGTTTGATCAATTTCATGTCCGGATACATTACATCCATGGAATTTTTCTCTCCATTTCCCTGCTTTCAATTAGCACACTTTAAACCGACCAGTGCAAGGTATACAAACAGGTTGACCCATTTCCACAAATTGTCCATTATACATGTATAATCACATCAATGTTAATATACCCTGCAGTGCAGACAGAACCAATACTGATGAATTTTACAGCTTTTATATTTGAATCATTGATGAGGTAATATACACTGAGTAATTTATTTGTCTTTAATCCATCCATCTGATCATCTCATACAATGATCAATCTTGTGTCTCTTTTGATCTAACCTTGAGGAGTTATGGGCTCTTCCTTTTGAAATCTATACACCCTCTACAAAAGACATGATCTTAATGTCCCACAGAGGGGGTGAAGATTTCTCATTCAAGTAACCCCATTTGAAATTCACAATCAATGTCTTCAACAGGGGGTGTACAAATTTCAACTGGGATAGCCCAATGACAGGATAGGTGTCATCATCGCTGTGGTGACGTATAATGTATTGCTCATCTGGGTACTTCAAACATCTCATTTTCATCCAGATTCCCCCACTAGCAAACCAAAACACAGTGGGACAATACATTCATGTGTAAAAATCCAAACCCTAGTTAAGTAGCATCTTAAGAAAATGGTAAGCCTTGCCACATTACAATGTATATTGTATTAGCAAGGTGTTACATACTGATATTGGCTCCAAACATATGGACAGCCTGTCTAGATTGGATTTAAATAAAACCATCAAATCTAATGAGTCTCAGTCTGGCAATACAATTGTTACAAGTTTGCACACAGAGGAATAGCAATTTATATCCATAACATGAATAAGCAATATATACCTTCACAGAAAGCTTACCATTATTACTACATGTATGTCTACCATAGCAACCTTGTTAAAACATACTTGGTCAGGCAAGTAAGTGCCCATCTAGTTGGAGTGGTATAACTAGGGAAGGAAGCTCAGTTTTAAATGCAAGGTGAAGATTGGAGAACCTGAGCAAAACCATTTGAGAGCGAGAATGGACTGGAAATAAAATGCACATAAAGCCTCATGGGAGCTCGAACCCAGAACCTCATTGGTACAGAATCGCTACACAACTTGCACACCCCCTCTGGTTTGTTGGGAACATGAAATGTGGGAGAGATAGGGAGATGGCATTATGTAGGCCTACAAAAGAATTCTTTTTTTTTTTTTTTTTTTTTTTTTTTTTTTTTTCAATTTTATTCACCTGTACTTGGGCCTGGTGGAAGGGAAAAAGAACATACAGACATGGTCCATGTACAAAAAGAATTCCGCATTTACCATACTGGAATTGTAATTATTTTATATTTATTTTGTCTGGAAATATTTTTCCAGGAGTACTCTGCCACCTATTTAACACATGCTCAAAAAATTGTTACAGGGAAAGACAAAAAAACTTACAATGACAGATAGATCTTTTGGGCTTATGGTCTTAAGCTGTGAGACCATATATTCCTCACACACAGGATTGCTCAAGTGAGGAAACTGGTGAGCAGTAAGTACATTGAATCCTGTGTGTATGAATAACTTGACATATTTATTTACAACTTGCATGTGCCACCATGCATTTTGATCATAGGTATTTTGAATTGCTAAACTGCTTAATTTGTGCCAAATATTTAGATTAAATCCATAAGGAAATCTTCTATTAGAGATGTGGGCTATTGATTCTTAAAAGGATGTCAACAAATCTACGCATAATTAGCTGCAAATGTTGCTCCAATGCTCCAAATTACCACATTATTATAAACCTGGAAGTTCTGAATTAAAATCAACCACAATACACAAAGTTAGTATTCCATATAGTGGTGCAATATTTGCATCTTACAAGCTCCATACCCAGAATTTCTTGTCCCCTCCTGCTCCTCGCTGTGCCAAACATTCTTGCCAGCACCCAGCACATAAAATGCAAGAATAACAAGCAGCAAATTTGGCATCATTGAACATCTGCTTTTTTATATGGCATTTTAGTGCCCTTTCTTAGGTGCCTGTAAATATGTGCCCAAATATTGCATGTTCTCCTCTTGGCTTACAAATTATTTCTTACCCCCCACATCCCCATATTTTCCTCTCATAAGAATGCAGATATGTTTTCACTTAGACAAATACTGTAGCATATGCATATCATAATTCCACATAATAGATAACCATGATAATGCCATGGAACTCATTTGTCTATCAAAAAGCAATTGTGGCAATCAATAATATGTATTCAGATAGGCAGTAATTAGCTAGGTTGGACCACTGCAATATTAATTCATTATCAACATTTCCATACAATTGATGCTAGGATGGCATTATGACTATAACATGACTCACTCTTTACCAAATTACTTAGCTTAACTAGGGATGACATATATCCACAACCACAAGCCATTTGGGCATCCACTGTTAAAACTTCTAAAGCCTTAATAATATTTTTAATTTGGTATTCATGTTTGTGCCAGATGCTTCCCCTTCAGAGCTGTGATCAGTCTCTTCAGAAATGTTGTGGGCCAAATGTTGTGGGCCACACTAAATAGAATCTCTACTATAAATGGGGGCATTAATAATACTAATGCCTGGATAAGAAGTTGTGACAGATGTTTGCATTTGTTTTTTCATGGGCTCGAATTGGCTTTTTTCCCCGAAAGTTTTGGGTCGGGGTCCTAACTCCTAACCAAGCAATTATTTGTCCACATCAACTAGCCTTAAGGAAATCAGTCATTTTGGAGGTCCCAGTAAGTTATGTCATAATGACCCCCATACAGGGAATTGATGGCTTTATTTTTACATTGTATCTTTGGTACAAGTGGAAAGAGGAGACCTTTAGCTGCAATCAAGGAGAAAATAGGCGGCGCACTTGCTATGAGCACCTTCTCTGAGTTACACAAGCCTGCCATGTATTTGAAGCAGACCCCACTCCTATTATATCATACTTCCCCACCCCCATCAATCAATGTTAATGGGGCGGTCTTGCAGAAGTTGCATGCCAACATGGCTTTTCTTAGCATTGTATGGGGACACGGCAGCGCGAGGCAACTGATCACCTAAAGACGTTGAAAAAGTGCCGGCATTATTTTCCTTGATAGCAAATTATGATAGCAAATTATGATAGCAAATTATGATAGCAAATTATGATAGCAAATTATGGTCATTCATTTTGGTTTGGAAAATCAAGAGCTTAATTGTCAATAGCTTGGCAAGATGAGGGTTAAAAGTCTAAACCACAGTCTTTTCATTTAATAAATTTCATCAAATGACATATGTCACCATACTACCAGACAATTTACCATGGAGCGGAACATTTTCCATCTAAAACAAATTTCAAAGGTCATAATGGATGTTGCCAAGGCAACAATTCATGTTCACCCTAAAATCAAGACGATTAACTAATAACTAGCCTCATAATGATGAATTGAATTTGATGACACATTCAAGAGCTTATTACATAGAAACAACTGCCAAAAATATATCATGTAAACAAGAAATTTAATTCATTTTGATGCACACTGCAGCATACACATGCGTATATGCATGTACCGGTACATTATATAGGCACAGGGCCATAGAATGTTGTATGCACGCACCAAAGGAGCAAAATCTTGAACCTGAGTTGCAATAATATTTCATATGAATTTTATTAAATGCGCTGTCAACTTTGCAATTTTGAATGTATTATCATAATAAAAATTAAATCCACAACAAAATGTGCATTATAATTTATATTGTTGCAATAGTTTTGTAAACACTAAGTAAAGTCTGCACAAAAAGTAATGCAGTTGTAAGAGCTGTTATAAATATGCCTATAGCTTCAGAACTAATAATTGTTTTCACAACATTTCAACATAAAAAGGATGATTTATTTACGCGCATTTTGATACCCAATTTGCCCGATTTTGTTCAATATTAACAATACAGCAGTGTTTTGAAAGAAAAATACCCACATTTAAAAGTTGCAGCTATTTGTATTGATTTGAAGTAAGCACGGAGTTAAGGATGGGCTTTACGTGCTACAGTGCTGGCATAATTACCATTGATCGCCGGCATTGATCGCTGTAAACTGCAACTTTTAAATTCAGGTATTTTCCATTAAAAGCACTATCAAAATGCGCATAAATAATTCCTTCTCTCTATGTTGAAATATTGTGAAAACAATTATTAGTTCTGAAACTATAGGCATATTTATAACAGCTGTGTTACTTTTTGTGCAGACTTATATACCTATTCCTATTTTTGTTATCATAAAAAAGCAACAAGTACATGCAATTGCAAACAAACAGCAACACAAGGCAACCGGAAACAAAAACACCCTGGACCCAGCTGACCTAGATTTTGGGTTTGGGGAATTAAAAAAAAATTAAATAAATAAATTAAAAACAAGGATTTTTTGCCAAAGTGGATTGATTTTGATTGCATGATATTTTGAACAAATTCAGAAAAATAGGCCTATATTTCTGACTTTTTAAAGATTTTTCAAGCTGTCAATGAATTTGTAGGGTCATTTTGTCTCTTCCAGAAAAATAAAAATTATGACCAACCAACCGTAGAACAGGTTTTTGTTTCTTTTTATGGTCAACTTGGACAATTCACAGAACTGCATTTTGAATAATGCCAGGGTAGTTGTGGTTACGGTAATTTTATATTTTGCATGAAATTGCATCCAACAAAACAGGAAGTTTAGTGGAGATCATTTCTAAGTGGTACCACAGTTTTAGTTATATTCATAGTAGGCATAAACAAAATCCAGTTTTCTTCGGACACCAGTTGCTGCTACATGCCATTACCAAGAGCTATTTCACCAACATCACCATTAAAAGCCACCAACATTGTTACTTTTATTGTCACAAAAAGTGACTCACCCATTCTCTTGTCTGTTTCAACTATCTGAATGATCAAAACATTGTAAGGGAACCCCTCAAGGTTTCTGTTATTCTACCAGGTGACTATAACCAGTCCAAGTCTGGCTGCATGCTTCAAGCCAAATACATCTAGTTTCATATTTAGTCATCCCCTCTTACTCTTGGATGGACATTCCTATTTGTTTGTGTGCATTTTGCCAACTTGTGTAATTGCTGTTTTTTAATGTGAAAGCTACAGCTTGCTTTTGAGTGTTTTTTCTCTTTTAAATGGAAATTTAGATAACCTTGTGCAAAGGAAAATGTTGAATAATTTCTTGTTGCTGAGCCATGGTTTGTATAATTTACACTTTAAATGCGGTTTTCTCACTTGATTCTTTTACTCTAGGTACATTAGTTGGTGATTTCCATGGCAACTTAAGACATTTGTATCCAAATGTTATGTGAAGGCATGAATGCATTTGACAAAGCCATAGCAGTTCAATAGTTTGTATGAATAAAGCAAATTTTGCTATAAATTCTGTTAACTTTTTCTCTATGTTTGGTGCTGAATAGATTCTGTCCAATTATGGTTCATGAAAACTATATACCGGTACATGTATAGTAGTTCCCTGAATTACATTCTCAATTTTTCTTTCAAGCATTTTCTATAAATATTCTTAGCAAAGTAGTGAGGTTTCTCATAAATATTGTTATTTCCAACATCCCTTGACTTTTTCTCCCTAAAGATTGTCCCCAACCATGATTCATCAACAAATTTTCTTTATGTCAAGGTTGTTTTCATCATCAATGTTCTTCCTGCTCATCTCCATGGCTACTTTTGCATGGTTTCCTCTAATTTAAGTCATATGAAGACGTCCTTTCATATGGAAAAGGACACTAAAGATTACCAATAGAGGGTATCCGTGTTCTGTAAGCTGCATATCCTATCAACAACTGCTATACCTTGTTTAGGACTTTCAAAAGAAGTACCTGCATGTGCAACCATGACTGTTTCAAACTAACCCGCCAAAGTCATGCAGGTAACTCTGAGGTCGTGCATTGAATTGGTTTGAATGAGGAATACTCCGGGAACCAGCGCCTTTTGTTAGAAGTGACACATGAGTGAAGTGGATAACCTCTATGATCAACAATTTGCCTTCTACGGCATTCATAAGCTTCCCTGGCTTTCTGCTATATTGAGTTTCCTCCAAGTTTTCTCATCCAAAAAGACAGGGATGTAAATGGTCCTCTGGTGCAGCAAGAACACATAATGGGGCCTAACTGTTTTGGGTTGCATATTTCTGACTTGACTGATCATGCTGATGGAACTTCTACATCACTATATCTCTGATTGAATGAGGGTGGGTTGGCAAGAGAATGTGTAAACCAATCAGACCAATTTATATTGATTTTTCTTATTCAACTTTTTTTCAGAGATAGGTTCTCATAGCTTGTCACACAAAATGAACCAACATGGCTACCAGCATATTCACATGCCTCACTATAGCTCAGAATAAGATTTGGGCATTCACTCATAAACAATGTCTGTCTGTTTGATTTTGATGGGAAAATAGGTTCTTGGTGAGACTTTTCCATTAAGTAGTAAATCAACAACCATTGTAATAACTTTGGTTGAAATACACCCATTCTAATTAGCAAATTTTATAATTTCAAAATGTAATGTGCCAAGCCAAATGTTTGCACCATGTGTGCATCCATTTATCAAAGATGCTTGGTATATAAATCTTGTACTTCATAATCACCGGTAAAAATTCACACCAAGTGTACAATGTATACGTAGGAATTAACGATGCAAACCTGTGGAAGATGGTAAGCACTGGTACGATATAGCCCGCGGTGTTAAGTAATAATGAACTCGTGCGTTTATGCAACTATGAATAAATGCCCCCACTCTGTCAGCATATCTGATGAGGCAAAAACTTGCCAAGCAATGAATAAATGTGACATGCAGACTGCAGAATCAATTCGCCTAATATAAACTAGATGTATAAATACCCTGTATAAACAAGGCGGTTCTCGAACCACGAGTCTCGCCTGCTTTCGTGACCGCCTGCTTTTGCGATTACTTTGGTAGAGGTAAATGAATTTGGCGGTTATAATCGGCTGGGCACGATTATCTGGCTGATGGTGACTGTACCCACCAAGTTTCATGCCCATGCAACAGTTTTTACTAATTTGACTTCAGATTACCCCTGGTGGACTCAAAATGACCTTCCCAAAATTTGGCTTTAAATGATGACTGTACCCACCAAGTGTCATGCCCATACGACAGTATTTACTCATTTGACCTCAGATGACCCCTGGTGACCTCGAAATGACCTTCCAAAAATTTGGCTTTAAATGTTAATTGTACCCACTAAGTTTCATGCCCATCAGACAGTTTTTACTAATTTGACCTCAAATGACCCCTGGTGACCTCAAATGACCTTCCAAAATTTGGCTTTAAATGTTGACTGCACCCACCAAATTTCATGCCCATATGACAGTTTTTACTAATTTGACCTCAGATGACCCCTGGTGACCCCGAAATGACCTTCCAAAATTTGGCTTTAAATGTTGACTGTACCCACCAAGTTTCATGCCCATCCGACAGTTTTACTAATTTGACCTCAGATGACCCCTGGTGACCTCGAAATGACCTTCCAAAATTTGGCTTTAAATGTTGACTGTACCCACCAAGTTTCATGCCCATACGACAGTTTTTACTAATTTGACCTCAGATGACCCCCGGTGACCTTGAAATGACCTTCCACAAATTTGGCTTTAAATGTTGACTGCACCCACCAAGTTTCATGCCCATACGACAGTCTTTACTAATTTGACCTCGGATGAACCCTAGATGACCTCAGTGACCTTGACCCACTAACCAATACAAACCGGTTCTGTCTCGGGTCAAGATGCACCCACCCACCAAGTTTGAGGAACGTGCAACCCCTAGTCTCCGAGAAAATAGGCGGAAGGCAAACTTTAACCAAAACTTTAACCAAATTTGTCACATCCACACACACACACATACATACACACATACGGAAAAGTGATTATATAGTCTCCTGCCTTATCAGGCGAGACAAAAACTAATTACATGAACATTTATTTGAGGAATTTTCATATTTATGGGATGTTAGCTCTAGTATAGAGCCTCTGCCACTACCAATAAATACACCAGCAATTGTGAGGTCTGATATATCCACAAGCAATCTCACTTCTCTGATGCACTGGGCAGCAGTCAGGATTATTAGCGCCTCAATGTCGGCGCTACGCGCCTCTTCATGTCGCGCCTCAGTGTCGGCGCTCTCCAGTTTGGACATCGCGATCCAAAGGAACTGATCAAGTTCTAGGGGTGTGTGTGCAACTGCATTCAAGCTGTGGAGGTGCACATTAACTGAGGAGCCTTATCGGAACTGTGGATCATCACGCTTGGAGATAGCTTCAAAAACAGTGTCTTTGAGCAACAGATCTTGGAAGAGAGGTGGTATAATAATCCAATTTTGTGATATGGATACCTCCACAGCAGTAGCAGATCCAGGTTTTTTGTAGGGGATACCCACCCTTTATTATAAGACCCAAAAAATAAAAATAGCTCCTCCGCCCCCATATATGTGACACGATCAAGAGAAATGAGTCGCATGTCGCTAATATTGATTTTGAGATATTGGCAAAGAAAGTGTTAAAATTCTTTTGTTTTATATTGTTTCAGCGATTGATAAATTGACATAACTTTGCAAAGAAAAGTCGTATCAACATGGGATTTTCAGTTTCTTATGTAAATCTCATTTTCGACAAGAGTTGACATGTGACTCATTCCCCTTGTTCATGTCACATCTGTGACTCCTCGCCACAACTGAGCCCGGATGTCGCCAATCATCATTTTTGAGATATTCAACCAAAATATTCTGCTTGAAATTAGCTTTAAAATGATGAATATCATGTCTATAGTACTTGACATTTAAGTAGTGAAAAATCAATAAAACAGTCAATAAATCCTTTCTTTCCTATTGTTTATTGTTAAGTTCGATGGAGCATATCTCAATAGTGGCACTGGCGACATCCGGGCTCAGTTGTGGCGAGGAGTCACATCTATCCTTGATTCACGGTTGCACAGTCAGTCAATATGTGTATGGATGAGCTCTGCATTTAGAATGTGTGTGTGAACCTCCATGGCTGGAAACTCTATGTCCTACTCCACACTCCATCTCTGTGTAATCAATGAATTGTAATTGTGGATGCACAAGAACTGTGGACATCCCGTTCCAGGACAGTGTGTTCTATCTAGATCCAAAACAGCATAACAATATTAGCCATCCTCTGTATATATCTGCCATATGCCCGTTTCGTTTGTCAGTCTTCTTGCACGGCAGTGTTTGTCTAGATGCATTTTGTTTTCATCAATGTATAGCTGTATCAGCTGCTATTCAAAGCCTAAAATAGCAAAGTATAACTCCAATCAAATTGACAGTGACATACTAATTCCCTGGGATTTAGCTATTTCCAAATTGCTCACACAAATTCATGCCAGTCTATATTAAAACATAACAATTGTCTGTGCACATCAATAGATATCAATCTGATCATGGATGCCAATTGTTAAAACAAACGGTGCATGAGGAATGGAACTTTACAGCAGCTTGGCAAACCAGCTATTTAAGGAAGGTGGCAAAATATTTGAACTTGGTATGAATATGGCCTACATTTAATATCATTCAATTTTTTTTTCTTTGGCATCTCATAGAACTCAGAACTTCAATTAAATGTGATTATACCTCTTGGTTTAATGTCTATTTTATGGTAAAAATATTCACCTTTTCTAAAACTGATTTGACATGTTTGAAATTGATCATTGTGTAAGTAAATAACTTGTGAATGAGCTGAGGGGGTTGCTAATAAAAAAAATTTAGAAGATCTTCCTGGTGATGCATAGACCAAACTTGGTATCATAGCCGCACAATATACACTCGATTATTTCAGTACTGATGGATAGATGAACTATAATAGCCACACTGTACCCACCCACTCTACATAGTACATATCACCTTGTTTCATGGTAAATCCAGAGGGATTCCACCACCCCCTCTTTGTAAGGTATCTTATGACATATTAGAGAGCTTGCGATTTCCAAACGTACATATCATACGCCCATGTATCTATTCAAAATCACTAACATGTGACAGGATTTTGAATAATTTCACAGGCATATGATACGTACGTTTGGAAATCACAAGCTCTCTATTATAAACTTACATCTATCAGTAAGAAAAGCCTGAATACACATAATAAGAGTGCTAACCAGTACACGCACGTGTATGTGTTGTGTAGGCCTATAATATGTAGTGTATCATATTTTGAAACCTAAAATATCACAAATTTACAGGAATTAGAGTGCTGGTTTGACAGAGCATAATAGCGTGCATGACCTTCAACTTGAGATAATTAATTGGATTATGACGTACAAATTGATAACGCTCTATTTATTTATTTATTTATTAGGTTGTAATTGGCAGCTTTTGATGGGCTCTGAACATCCCTACTACCTGTACTACTACTACAGAAATGTGGTGGAGATCAAGATACCTTTATTGTGCCTTTTATTTTTAATCTTAAACTTATTTAAGTTAAAGATGACCAAATCAACAGCCTCAATGCCTCATCCCCCATTTTCTTTCATGAAAATAGAGATTTTGGTATCAGAAGCAACTCAAGCAAGCTCATATTTTTCCTATTACCCAGGTAAAATTTAACGCCTGAGATGTTTTGTTTAGATAGTGTAAAAACGAAAATGTGGTGAACTGTGGTAACCACACCGTAAGTGTTTATACTATCATATATGGCATTGATATACACGATTTTGTTTCTAATATCAAAACCACTGGAGCAATAACTCAAAATTGGGAAACATAATTATTTTAACGGTAGGACCCAATGTGAGATAGAAAACATAAAAGATTGGACCACATGCTTTAATCAAATAAATAAGCACTGATGCTCCAAGATGGAAGTCATTGTGAGAATTATCAGTTTTGTAAAAATGTCTTCATGCTTTAGAAAAGCTATTTATTGGAATCTTTTGAAGATTTGAACTTCCAACTTTCCAACACACCTAATCCTATTTGTACTGAATTTATTTGTTCAATGTATTTTGAAATCATAATTAGCAATTGGTTCCACAACTTTTAGTTTCATATAAATCAAACCAAGATATTTCCATTATATTTCTTGGTTAGTCAGACTTGTCATAAAATTACCCTTGAGTTTTGCATCTATTTTACACTCCCTTGTTCCAAGATTATATTCTTGCATACATAGCACGACAGCGTTTGTACCGCACTGACCCCTGATATTTGATAACTTATTCTCCAGCTTGGAGGATGGCAACACAATTCCTTATTAAACATTCTACTGCTGTTTGCAATCAAAATAACCACAATTCAATATTCAAAAACATGTTTTGAACATCCAATGTGATCAGCATCACATTGAAGCAAAAACTGAAATGCATTCTATTGACGATGCAGCAATATTGCAAATGTTAGGGTTATCTTCTACTGATAGCATCTGTTCTTTGCTCAGTTTACTTTTATACTCATTGTTGATGGTTAAAATGAAGTAAAATCATTGAATCATTGTGCTGAGTTTTTACCTTTTTCTATCACACTTGCTTGAGAATTTTACCCAACAGGCTTTGCAAATTCAACATGTATCAATTGAGGATTTCAGTATTTGGTTTCTCAAAGATGTTAGAAATCAATTTTTTCTGATTTTCTTGACTAACTTAATTGAGAAGTTATGAAATAAATCCTTCCACCCAGCATTTTATTTGATCTCATTTCTATTTTCTTTCTTTTTAATCAAATGTGTTACACTTTGGTTGGAAATTAATTGTCCAACAAACCTTGCAAATTTAAGATGTGTATACATTGACGCAGCAATCAATATGTGTGCATTCCCAATAGTGACACAATGTCTGTATTTCTTAAATGGACACTGACGACACAATCAATAGTAAATGGATAAATAAGACGACACAGGCAACACTTGCTGTAATCATAGGGAATAGAATAAGGGAACCAAAAAAAAAGTATCAAATCGTCACAGGATGAACTGGCCAAATATAACTTAACAGATATTTACAGAAAAGCCGAGACCATAGTGTGTCATTCACACCCATATTAATGCCCATATGTTGCAAGTCTGAGCATTAAATAATTGTATATGTGTATATGTCTATGTAATAGGTATGAGTCTGTATATGCATAGATTCATCATGTATAAAATATACCTAGGAAAATCAAGTACGGACATGCAGTGAGAATGGCAGGCATTAAATTGTGTGCCTGCCTACCGCCTGGCTGCGTGCTAGTGTTTACGTTTGCAACGTGATGGCACAGTTTACCTTGACGCATGGGTTTTCGTGCCCTCTGTGTTTATGTCTGTGTTGACGAACACTGATGAGACAGTGTACAATTATCAATATCACACAGATAGATCATTTTCTCTGTTTGTACTGAAACATCTAGCTACAAAACAAAGATCCACATTTGGAATTAAATACATAATATTTGCACAATTAATTTCTACCCTAATTACAGTTATATATTATTAGTACTTAAATATTTACGCAGGTGCATTTTTCTCTCAAATCAATTAAAGAACATCACATGGCAGACATCATTTGTGAGACTCGCATGACTATGGTCTCAAGAAGACGTCAGCTGTCTACTTCTTAGATCAAAATCATCTTCAAAATTAGAAAATTGGGATGTACATGAAGGAACATTGAGGTCTATCTTACCAATAATACTGAAGTATTTTTCATTGCATGTAAGGTTTAATGGGCTGAACTTTCTTAATTAGCATTGGATGAATTATTTTTCTTTTGGTATCTTTTAAACAAATAGTTATATAATGCTATTATGTCCACCAAATATCTCCTCAGGTTAATGATAAAGTAGAAATAGACTTATTTCATTTGAAATCTACACTTCCCCTGTGGTGGATTTATCTAAAGTCTCCACAATAGGAGTGTAGGTGTCAATGTTAACTTCCATTTGAAATACTAGTACTCACTTCATATGTGGAAGACAGACATAATAGAGGGGGAGTATGGGTTTCAAAATAATTAACCTTATTTATTAGGTTGTAATTGGCAGCTTTTGCTTGAGAATTTTACCCAACAGGCTTTGCAAATTCAACATGTATCAATTGAGGATTTCAGTATTTGGTTTCTCAAAGATGTTAGAAATCAATTTTTTCTGATTTTCTTGACTAACTTAATTGAGAAGTTATGAAATAAATCCTTCCACCCAGCATTTTATTTGATCTCATTTCTATTTTCTTTCTTTTTAATCAAATGTGTTACACTTTGGTTGGAAATTAATTGTCCAACAAACCTTGCAAATTTAAGATGTGTATACATTGACGCAGCAATCAATATGTGTGCATTCCCAATAGTGACACAATGTCTGTATTTCTTAAATGGACACTGACGCATACACAATCAATAGTAAATGGATAAATAAGACGACACAGGCAACACTTGCTGTAATCATAGGGAATAGAATAAGGGAACCAAAAAAAAGTATCAAATCGTCACAGGATGAACTGGCCAAATATAACTTAACAGATATTTACAGAAAAGCCGAGACCATAGTGTGTCATTCACACCCATATTAATGCCCATATGTTGCAAGTCTGAGCATTAAATAATTGTATATGTGTATATGTCTATGTAATAGGTATGAGTCTGTATATGCATAGATTCATCATGTATAAAATATACCTAGGAAAATCAAGTACGGACATGCAGTGAGAATGGCAGGCATTAAATTGTGTGCCTGCCTACCGCCTGGCTGCGTGCAAGTGTTTACGTTTGCAACGTGATGGCACAGTTTACCTTGACGCATGGGTTTTCGTGCCCTCTGTGTTTATGTCTGTGTTGATGAACACTGATGAGACAGTGTACAATTATCAATATCACACAGATAGATCATTTTCTCTGTTTGTACTGAAACATCTAGCTACAAAACAAAGATCCACATTTGGAATTAAATACATAATATTTGCACAATTAATTTCTACCCTAATTACAGTTATATATTATTAGTACTTAAATATTTACGCAGGTGCATTTTTCTCTCAAATCAATTAAAGAACATCACATGGCAGACATCATTTGTGAGACTCGCATGACTATGGTCTCAAGAAGACGTCAGCTGTCTACTTCTTAGATCAAAATCATCTTCAAAATTAGAAAATTGGGATGTACATGAAGGAACATTGAGGTCTATCTTACCAATAATACTGAAGTATTTTTCATTGCATGTAAGGTTTAATGGGCTGAACTTTCTTAATTAGCATTGGATGAATTATTTTTCTTTTGGTATCTTTTAAACAAATAGTTATATAATGCTATTATGTCCACCAAATATCTCCTCAGGTTAATGATAAAGTAGAAATAGACTTATTTCATTTGAAATCTACACTTCCCCTGTGGTGGATTTATCTAAAGTCTCCACAATAGGAGTGTAGGTGTCAATGTTAACTTCCATTTGAAATACTAGTACTCACTTCATATGTGGAAGACAGACATAATAGAGGGGGAGTATGGGTTTCAAAATAATTAACCTCTAGCCAATTCCAATTCTCGCGATTCCAAATACAGCGCGCCACCAATCAACGGCAGTGAAAATTGGCATTTCCGTGTCTGGGGTCGACATCCTTTTCATCGACCATAGCTGACCATGTTTGTGATTATTACTCTAAAAACACAATGTTTTATAGTACTTTTTGAAATTTTTTGAGATTTTCTGTGTTGAAGTGAAATATTGCAGTTTGATATTCACAGATGTCCTTTTCTAAAACCCGCAAACTTGATGTTGACACTTGGTGTTTCCTTTTTTTTTATACTAAAACCGCCCTTTTTTGTTTTTAAACTTTACGATGCTTTTCAGCCCGATACGCTGTGAGCCTAGTCAATCTGGTAGGCCTAGGCCTGTCCTTTTTAATGGAAAACGATAGGTTTTATTTTGGTTATTAGAATAAATTGTTTTAATTCTGTCTGAATTTATTGTTTGGTCAATACGATAATAATATAAAACCAACGTACTTAAGAACATCCATACTATAGGTGTTGCGCTTTTTGTTATCGGCCTACATTTTCTAAAATGGATTTTTTTTTTTTTTTGCACGGGCGCTTATATAGCGACCGCCGCTGGGATAGGCCTACAGCAAAGAAATTCAAGTAAATTTTAAAAAGATTCTTAATGTCTCATTACTTATAAACATGCATCACATTGGTTTGCCGTTTTTGTTATTATTGTAGTTGTTTGATTTGTCCTTATTTTATTTTTAGCCTAAATTTGTATTTTTAATTATATTAGGGCCTACTATCAAACATTAAAAAAATTACGATCGCAATAAAAACACTTTGTAGGCATAGCCTACCGCATAAAAATAACATTTATTTTTTGTTAATATTTCAATTTGAGACTTTAATGCATAAGTTCAACAATACCTCATAGAGTTCTAGCATTATAATAAAGATGAAGAAAGTTTCAAACTGCAAAAGAGTACATGAATTTTAAAAGATCATTATTTTAAGGCATATCAAGAAAAGATGCATAAAAAACTTCATAACTTTAGAACCAAGTATGCTAGACCTTTGGCGTTTTCAGTTTAAAATGATAGCCTATTGTACGTGTAATGTATAATAATGATTACAGTAACACAATTTTCAAAAATGCCTCCTTTGGCCCCCATGAACCAGATCGTGTCACAATTAATGTTTAAATTTGACAATTGTCATGCCCGATTTTAATATTAATTCATGTTTCTTTTTACTTTTACTTCCGCTTTCTTGCATGTCATACCATCTTTATTTCATCTTTCCCTTTAATAATTCATAACCCAAGGAAATTTACTCTTAATGTATAGGCCTAGGCCTACTCCCAAATAGCACACGTTGGTTGGAATGAGTTTCTTTTTAGTCATATTATCGGTCGGCACAACATTGAAAAATCAAAACTTTTTCGACTAAATATTCAATTGGACAATTTTAAACACCTAGGCCTAGGCCTAGGCCTATACATGTTTTTTATAAGTCAACACTGTGAAAAGAACTGAACTGTAGTGTAGCCAAACCTTTACGGCATTGTGGACTTTGACCAAATTGGAAAGGTTTACATTCGGAGGGTCGACATTTCTTGCATCATGGATCAGGCCCATGGATCAAGGACTCAACTTACAAAGTAAAGAGGTCAAATCTGGGGATGGACTTTATTGGAGGGGTGAACGCATTGTTTAGGCCTGCTTCATTTGAAGCTATTTGAGACTGAAGGGGCGAACCGTTACACCCCCCCCCCCAACACACACACACCGACTTACGGTGAAGGATATACTGTACAATAAGGAACAATTTGCAGTTGATGTTTTTGACAAAAACAAGATAACTTAACATGCTTAACAATGTAGTTTGGAGGCCATTATAGGTCTAAATGAAAATGAAAACGTGCCTATTCATACAGAAGGGTAGTCCTATACGAGCCCCCGCACCAAATTTATTGAGGGGCTGAGCCGCCAGCCCCGGTTCATAAGCCTATGTAATTTGGTTGACAGAATTGCACCACGAGAGTTTATTTTAAAAATTAACAGGTTTATTTGTTTAGTGCAAGTATATATTTTCTCCCGACATTATACATTGGGGCCAAAGTGTTTTGTTTATAGGGCTATAAGAAGGAAATGGCTTCTAAATTTACGACCTTTCGTGATCATAAAGTAGGCCTACACCATGCTACAAAGAGCGTTTCAAAACGTCACCCCGGAACGTCACACGAAAAATGCTTTAAAACAATTAATTCATATCTATTCAAGTTTGTAAAAAGGTTATAAATGTAAAACATCTAGGCCTATGGGCCTAGGTTAGGAAAAAATAATAAAAATAAAAATAAGACAAGCGTTCAAAACATTTATGAAAACCAAAAGCTTTTATCTTAATCATGTATCACGCATGGTAATAATTATGGGAAAAGATATCCAAATAAGAAATAAAAAAGGCACGAATTTGCGTTTTAGATTTAATTTCCTGTTTGAAATTGTCTTGCATCAAAAGCATTTGCTTTTATTATAGGCCTACCCAAACTCGAAAATTGACATTTTGACATCGGGTTTATAGGCCTAGATGGTCGATCAGAGACATCAACATTTTTGACATCGAGTTTTAACCGTAGATGGTTGAATAGGAATAGAGTAGGCCCTACATTTGAAATAATATTCGAAAACGTTTTAATCGTAGCCAAACAAAAATAAATGCTTTACGCTGTCCATGCTGTTAAAATATGTATTGAATATTTCGTTATTCTAAATATTGAGAATTAGACCTAGGCCTACTTTACTTAAAACAAACAAGGTTTAAAAATTGTTTTTTTTAAAAGGATATATTGGGGAAGGTGGGGCATAACGGAACACTTAACTTTGAGGATGCTCTGTGACGTCACCATAAGTAATATGACTGTAAAAAGTATATGTTCAGTTGAAGTTTGTATTTACCTTTAATATACCAGTAACCAATATAACTTGAATCTTACAATTTTTTATAAAAATGAAGAAATATTTTCAACAAAAAAAATCCGCTTTGCCCCACTATCGGGCAAACGGAACCCCTATGGGGCAAAACGGCACCCTGGGTGCAAACTTATATCAGTTGTTCCATCGGTAGGCCCTAGGCCTAGTTATATTTAGGCATATATTCAGTTACAATATTAAGTGGGCCTACCATCTCTGTGGAGTGAGTGGTTAACTTCTTATAGGCCTAGTAGGCCTATAATATGTATGACCAATATTTGATTAGAAAGAAATATTCAGTAGGCCTACCATCTCTGTGGAGTAAGTGGTTAACTTTTAATCATTAATTCTATCTGTAGGTCTAGTTATATGTCTATGTTTCAGCGAAGTGTTTACCATGTTCGAGTAGGCCCCTAGATAAGGCCTACATTTCCTTGAGTGAAGACAACTTATGTCCAATTGGCAAAACGGAACCCATCTGTGGGACAAAAGCGCCCGGGGCAAAACGGAACCCTGTTCCGTTATGCCCCGCACCTAGGGTTCCGTTTTGCCCCATACCCGATTTTTTAGAAATAGGTTGCATGCATAATACATCGTAACATATAGGCCATGCACTTAATACAGCTCATGGCTAGTACCTTCGTGTTTGCAATATACACAATTATTTGGGAATCCGATATTAATGAAGTAAAATTTCAGCGCATTAAACATCTACATATCTTACACCAGACGGGTAGTAATTTTTTGACTCGATCTTGCTCGAATGTCAGTGGATTGTTTCAGATAAAATTTTTGTTGTAAATCCTCGTAGCCATACTTGTGTTCCTCAATATAATTTACATAGGCGGCAGTATTGCCAAGGCCTATTTTTCCAGGTGGTTCCGTTTTGCCCCGGGGGTCCGTTATGCCCCACCTTCCCCTTCATGGGTTTAAGTACGTAGGCCTATCCCCAATCATATTTTTCAGTGTTTTCTTTTCTTGTAAACGAGAGCCTAAAGTATTTTCCCAAGCGCCTCGGATCGGGTTCGGAAAAGTTTGAAAATAAGGGTTTAATTGATGCCTATTATTTTGTGTGGGAAGGCCTAACACTCTGAACATTCACAGAGGTAGGCCTAAACCATGACTGTCGAAATTAACTTTAAAAAGGAGGCAGAAAAAACCCCACATTAAACAAAAATAACTGCTTTACGCTGTCCATGCTGTTAAAATATGTATTGAATACTAGTATTTCGTTATTCTAAATATTGAGAATTAGGCCTACTTTACTTAAAACAAACAAGGTTTAAAAATTGGGTTTTTTTTAAAAGGATATATGCATATGAGGGTCTAAGTAGGCCTATCCTCAATCATGTTTTTTTTTTAACAAGTATAATAGGCCTACTTACAACAAAGCTTAAAGGCCTGAAAGTGTTTTCTTTTCTTGTAAACGAGAGCCTAAAGTATTTTCCCAAGCGCCTCGGAAAGCCGGTCGATGGTTAACATCGTCGACGCGTCATGGATGTCGACTTTTACCCATGATGCTCTGCGCGAAGTAGATCAGCCAGGCGTGATCGTAGGTGGCGCGCTGTATTTGGAATCGCGTCAATTGAATAATATAATCCCTTTGTGCATGTGGAAGACTTTTCTTGGATTTTCCACAGGGAAAGTGTGGATCTCAAATAGAATAAGGCTATCAAAGTGCAGCACAATATATTATTTATTATTGTAAACACCACTATGAGCACATATGCATCTCAGGATTCAGATGGCTTGAGCATATGGCTTGAGTGTCCAATACCACTGCTAAAAAGTATCTTGGTTTGAAACTTTAAACACCTCCCTGAAAAGGCATACTTCAGGACAATATTGGTTATTTGCAAGTACAAATTACATGGTGATTCAAACTTTTATCATAAAGGTAGACCATCATAATGGTTGAAAAGAAATATGAATTCCTTCAATAGCCCTCAAACCTTCATCTATACCTCAAGAGCGGTGGCATCAATGCCGAGCTGTCACCACGGGCAGTGAGATGACACTGACGGAGTAATAAATATGAACTGATTTGATTGCCAACAATCGTATACAATCATATTCCTTGCTACTCACTACCAACATCATCAGCTAGCTTAACCTGTACTTGGAAGAAGTCTGTCGCAAGAAAACAGTTCAGGTTTCCACGAATTGCCTTGCCACATGAAAGTGGTATACATAATATTAATTACCCAAGTACCTACCATTGGATTACAGATTACATACAACTTGAAGCATTTGTATATATTCATGTGTCATTCTGCTAAGCATTATTCACTGTTCCAGTTACAGCGCCAGTGTAAACAAACAACAGTTAACAAGAAAGCAAGAACCCAATCCCCCATTATTCACAAACATCCCTTCAAGACATTTTACGCAAAACAGTAACCGAGACATAAGCAACTCTTTTGCTGATAATAATTTAAAACATTTATGCATACAATTCTTTTCCTCAGCAGAGTGTGTTCAATAAATTCATGCAGGGTTTTAGCAGTAACGTGACGCAGGTGATGCACTCTATAGCGTTTCCGTAAAAGATTTTCATAGCTACATGCAAATCTGCCAGTTATATTGCATTTATGTAGGAGGGGATCATACTAGGCACTCAAAAATCGCATGTTTACCCACATTATTAGTAAGTTCTTTCTTTTTTTTTTTCATTTTATAAAACCTGTCTGATTAAATTTACGCTGACTTTTCTCAGGAGCCAGGATTTTTGCAAAAAGAGATCTTGGGAGCCAGTGTGAGCTTAGGATTTTATTCTTTTTAAAGAAATATCGAAGTCATTATGAACCAGTTTGTCTTGTTAGTTAAGGATCTTTTTGAAGAAAATTTGCAAATTATATGCAGTAGTGTAGTTTTATAGTCTATACTCAGTCTATACTGGGGTTACTTAATTTATTTTCCATCAAATTCTTACTAATTACACAAACAAGATTGAGGGTATAGCAACTAAAAGCGAAAAGCCTTACAAATGTGTTGCACTCAACAACAACAAAATACAATCAAATATATACTAAGTACCTAACAAACCATACAAACACGACCAGATGTGCGCTGGGCCAAATATCCAAGAGAGGCAACATATGAAAGGCTCATGCCCAGGGGCTCATGCTGACTTCAAGGGAAGGGTTGGGGGACTTAGTCTTTCCTCTCCCCAACCCCTAAACTATGCCATTGCTCAAGGCCACCATTATTGCACTAGAAAAGCAGGTCTTCTTGTCATTTTGAAAGGCTGATAATGTTTGGAATGATAATCAAATTGGAATAAGCCACAATACGTATGTACCATTTTCGGAATATACACTTTCAACATAATGGAATTACTAATGGAAACAACAAAATAACATTTTGCCATTTGGCTGTCAGTCCGTCTGTTCATATTATTTTGCTTTATTACTTTTGTATACATTGCTGCTAGGTTTATGGGGTATACATGAAAGAGGTTGCTGAACTGCTCATCAGCGAGACCAAGAAAAAAATAGTGATTGTTGATGGTCATTTATCAATATCTGTCTGAGATGATAATGTCATACTGTCTTGCTAGTTATATTGGACTGAACATATCATATAGCCTAGTATGAGGGTTTCTTGTAACTGGAGCAGTGAACAAGGCATTCTGGATGTTGCTTTTTGGATTGAGCTTAAATTGCAAGACATGGCGTCTCCTGTATGAAATACATGGGGAAAATTTGATCTATTTTATACACAGCATGTTTAACATTATCTCTGGGACTATCCCATTTAAAGGAATGTTTGTTTTTAACATGTGTTTTTTTCCCAACAAACATAACAAATGCATTTGTATTTTATTTGCATTGTTCTGGTTATCCAGCACCCCATGGACGTCCACGATTGCAGGTGCGTCCACGTTTGTGAAGTGTAGCTATATGTAGGTCCAGGTTTGCAGGTAATTACAAACACAAACATACACAACCCCCTCCTTGTAAAGACCTACTACTTTTTTATAACCAGAAAACATCCGACCCCCCCCCCCCCCCACAAACCAAAATTTATTGCCTTACTGAGGACACCTACCAACCTTTTTACATATCAAGTGTAGATCCCCATCTGAAGAAACATTGACACTGGTTTATGGCAAATGACACACTGCTTTGCATCCTGGTTGATTTCAGCAACCATAGATGTACTCAGTTGCAAGTGTGTCCCCATTTAGGCCACATCAAGGTCCACAGTTGCAGATCTTTACAAAGCACACACCCACCCCACATACACACTCCATCCCACCCCACCTAGTAACTATCAACACATTCAGCGTAAGAACCACAACTGTCCATTGGACATCTTCACATGTATCTTATTTTGAATGTCAGCACTGTTTTGACCATATAAGGTAGGCTACAATTTAGGCATATGAACCCCTATGAGGATGAGTCCTCCTGTGTGATGGATTGAAAGATGTTGATGGATGATATTTCTAATCACCATGATCACTGCCTAAGAACTTGTGATTCAAATCCACTAGAAACAGGGACAAGGGGTATTAAGTTAGACAAATATAGACAACCCATCACTGAAGACTATTCAAATAGTACATGTGCTATCACAATTTAGATACTTTATGCTTATAGTTATTTAATATTACACCCACTTAGCTCAAAATTTTGAAGCTAGACATAAAATAAAATGAAACACATTGCATTTCTGGCCTTGCCTCAAGAAATCATCCTGTCTTATTTAGCATCAACTTTATGATGTAATTTGAAGGAAAAAAAGTTTGTTTTTTTTGTTTTAATTCGTCGGTCGCAACACATAGTGGCGTACGTGAAGGACAAAATATGTTTCCGATGAAAACGTTTTTGAATGATATGCTACTACTAACTGAGTCGACACTCCTCCACTGTTATCTCTAGGTGGCCCGATTCCATTTGTAATTGAAGTTTAAGGTTCAAACTATTAAACTGTATCTTTCATAGTGAACAAGGAATAACTATTATAGTATAATAGCTAGCTCTAAACCTATACGCCACTATGTGAAACGGAAAATTTTGAAAATCACTCTACGCCACTATGTGCTGCGACCGACGAATTCATTGATAAAAATTTCCTCAAGGTTTCCAAACATTTACCAGTGGTTCAGATATTCCATGTATATCAGTCTCAAATATTATCATGATTAATTTCCATTCATCATTCCATCCCATCCACTGGAATAAATATTGATTGCTCCATTATTCCTTTACCTTTGCAAACTTCACAACAAGCCCACAGCTAAAGGTCTGAATTTTAATTTTTTTAGATTATATATATCTCTATATATCCACCACAGCTGCTGTGAACTTTGAATAAAACCAATGAAATTAATAAATATTTGAATATTAATTTTACAAATTGGTACTTACACAGAATTAAAGAGATAGGCACGTCCCTGGCTGCCTTGAAAGGACTGAAAGAAAACAGAAAAGAGAAATGGTACATGATAAATATGACTGTCATGTATGTTGTGTGATATGCTTTTTATTACACAAAACACTCTTGCGTTCCTCAATATTAATATTGCTATTGCCATATAGAAGAGTGTGCTATAAAGTATTTCATTACGGCCAGCTGACGATGTGAACAAATAGCTGTTGTAGTTTTAATTCTGGCTTTTGAATATTGACCCACTTTCATCTCTCTCATCTCTCTCACTCACTCTCGACAGAGACACACAAACAACATTATTTTCCATGTTAATAAACATGTTGAACACATTTAATGTCTCAGTAAAACAGACCAATATAGATGTGTTAATCAAAATGTGGAATTCAGCTTGTCTTATCGATTTACAAAATCCATTTCCAAGATGAGTTAATACATTTCTCTCTGTGTGACAGAGGTTATCTGTGTTAGCATCTAGTATGCCCCATTCACATAAATGGATTATTTATAACTACCGGCAAAATACAGATTTTAAAGTCATACCTGATAGGCCAACCATACAAATTATGCATTATCTACATTTGGCAATGTGTTTTTTGTTTACTACTTGATTAAAACACTTCCTCTCTTTTTATGCGGATCCCTTATCAGTTTTCGTTTTTATTTTTAATTTCAATGAAAATATGAATAAAACATTAAAATACATATGTCACATCCTCCTAGAAATTCTGATAATAATGCTATTGTTCATGCCAGAAGGTTATATTGTTATGCATGGAATGGGGGTCATTTTAATTAATTAATACATATTCCATATTCCATGGAATAAAGGAAACTGTAGTCTATTGTAATAGTGGAAATTTTCACACAATTAATATTTTGTGCTTTGCCAATGAACTGTTGCACTCATTTTTAAATGTGTGATTCTAAGCTTTCTTATTTTGATCTGTACACATAAGGAATATATTTGTGTGTTGTTATTTTCACAGTAGTGCACAAATGAATGTAGCGTGAATTTTTTTATTATTATATCATTTTAGGCTATACCAAATAACTTGGGCAAGCATTGTCATTCATGTTAAATGTCCTGAAATCAATGACACTTCCTGGAAATTATTATTCCATGAATGCTATTTTCTGAACCATATGGCAATGGATAATTATTGACAAAAATCTTCTCACGGATAATAGACAAATAAGTCAGCTGAATGAATTGTACCGTACCTACATGTAATAAAAAAAATAACAGATTTTATAGGCCTAAACTTTTCATAAACTATGCTATGTGTTAAATTGTCATATATGCTGCCAACAGGCTTTATGGAGATGATGCCATTTAAACTGGGAAGTATGTATGCCTACTATATTGCACATAGTTGGCAGTTTAGGGCACACAACATTGCAAGATTCTATTTCTTAACCCAATGAGGCTAACAATATACTTTCAAGTGTTAATCCATTCTAAGAAGGTACCATATGTATTTACTTAAATAGTATGTGCAAGGAACATTTCTTCGAATTGGGTTTTCAAAAAACGTCCCATGGCTGTTCAGCGATTACGTTCAGAGTTGCTATGGTAGCCTCAATTGGCATTTACAATCTAAATTTCAAGGACTACGATTGGTGCATCGACAGTTTGAAGATATAATACAACATTACTGAGTTGGAAACCAGATAGGACACAGAATAGAATGTCTGAGAGTAAATGCTAGCGAGCGTGAGCAACGTGCCTTTCCTAGCAATTGTAAAATAACAAATTGATGATGACTACATTCATGTTTGCTAAAAGTCTAAAGTCTTTCTGTTTTTACCAATTGGTTGCTGATATGTGCAGACATTGTTTCCTGTAATTCATGCCAATTGAAGCACATGCTCTTCCTTACCAACCATGCAAGTTAATTTTAATTTTCTTTATTTGAAACTTTTTGAATTTGAAATGAATTAAATTCTGTAAAAATTTAATATTTCAAATCACCTTTGTCAGTAACTTCCGAAATTGGTTAAACATAGAAATTAGTCTCGAAAACTGGACCAAATTGCCGAAAAGTCGATTGAATGAAGAGGTCAGGTGCTAAAAACGATAACTCCAAGCCGCCTTTTTTTTTTGGTACAAAATATTTTTTACTGTTTCATGGCATGCCTTTGTTATTGCTTATTATGTAGGGGATTTCTTTGGGTGAATACATCAGTAAAAGCCCCGGGGGGGGGGGGGTCACTCCCATTGTGGCCTGTACACCATCCACGATAATCAACTTTTGAAAAGGACCCTAAACAAGGATTTAACCCTTGGCTAAATTGATACCCTAAACACAGATTTTCTTCCTTGCATCAAATTTCATACCCTAAATTTCATTTCCGCGTATTAGCAATTGCAATTTTACTACCCTTTTTTCCAATATTTCATGTTTTTGACACCCTAAACACGTTACGCGCACAGATCGTGCCTACCCACTGAAAAACTACCCTTTTACGCGTTTTCATTATCGCGGATGGTGTACAGGCCACAATGGGAGTGACCCCCGGGTAAAAGCTCATGTCCATGAAAAAGATATATTTGCACTGTTATCATGTGGTGATTGAAAATAGTAGTGAAGAAAGGTCATGTGCGTATATTGAGGGGGGCTTGGGGGGCACGAGACCCACGGGTAAAACCAGGGGGCAGCAAAAAGGAAGGGGCAACAGAAGAAAAAGGGCGGTAAACAAAGAAAAAAGGGTGGGAAAAAAATGTCAAAAATGTTTACAAATTGTATAACAAATGAAATTATACAATAAAAGAAATCTTTTTAGGTTGATAGCGCCTATTATCCTTTTTTTTTTTTTTTGCTCCTCACTTTTTCAAAAATAATATTGGGTCAACCTTTTCAGCCTGTTGGCAAAATTCACCTTTTCTCCAGCCCTTCGGGTAGGAGCGGCCTGGGTATGCCACTTAAGGCAGCACATGGTGTATGTTGCATTTGAATTCTCCCAAATGTTACTATCCACCAACAAATTTCTTTCGGACATGAATAATCAAACTATGAACACCAAATTAAACACTTCAACACAATTTTCATAAAGAAGGAAATTATCATTATGAACCGTAACCTACCAAACAAAGAATATGCATTTGTACTCATCAAACAGTTCAGCTGTTCAGTACTGGCTATTTAGTGAAATCTAACCATGATACATTACAGCCAGCTCCAGATCATCACTACATACCAGGTAACAATATCTCACATAAAAAGAGAAATAAATGCTAAGTTAACACCCTGTATAAAATGACAATTTATATGAAGGTTGTAAACTGATATTTTATTCCAGGGTAGGATGTGATGTCTTTGTGTACAATTTATGGACCATGAAACTAGCAGCTTGCAAAAGTCTGCCCTTACAAATAAAACTGTAGGACTGTAACAGTGGTTATTTTCGGGCATGTATTTTTTTTACTTTAGGAGCAGTCTATTTCAAAATATTTGCTTCCCAGATAGAAACGTAGTATCTGCTATTCTGCTATGTTGGTTACTTTGCAGATACATCATTTTGACATTCGTAACAGATTGATTAGAAGCATCCATTTTCTGCAAAGTAAATTGGCACTTTGTTCACATTTTACTTGGGGGATTGAAATATTACAATTTAGGACTTTTTGTATCTCCTCTCTTCTTTCTTGAGTACCAACTATTTGTCTCAAGGAAGAGAGCACTGTTTCTTTGTTTAAATGGAATTTCAACTTTTGACTGGCCTAAACCTGGTTGGCTAACCTAAACTAGTTGGCTAACCTAAACCTGGTTGTCATTATCAACCTACCACTGTTTGCAGTAGAAGCTTTAATTTCAGTAATGAGCAATATTGGTAACTAAATTGGTTTCACAACTACATTTTTTATTTTCATAACTTCTATTTAACAGAACAGAAGCATTTTGATTATACTGTACACAGTTCCTATTTCACATGATTCACTTGTACTGATAGAATTCTACATGATTTGGTCACAAATGAATACTAATCTTTGGGCGATGTTAAATTATTTGCACTCTAATTTACATCCTAATATAATACAATTATTTCACAAGTCTTTTTATACACCATCAGCTGTATAATGGATTTGATATGCCTATCACAGCTCTTTGTCAGCAATTACATCTACTACATGTATGCTGTCAAAATTGTGCACTGGAATGAATTCATAATACAATGTACATCCTAATTTAGACTTGGCTGCATGGCCATATCATCAGATTGATAATCTAATGAAAAGGAAGGAAAACAGAAGGATGATTTTTCACTTATTTTCTGTGGCATCTGACACAATAGTGAACAATTGATAATGGTTCAATTATACATTGCCCTATTTGTTTTAATATCAGGTTAACTTCCTCTCTTTTACATTCCTTATTCATATGTCAGTATACAATTATAATTCTTTCAATTCATATAGGCCAGCATGCTAATAATAAGCGTTTTACCCTGGCTTGAGCATCATTTGTTTGAGCCTGGTCCCATCAGGACCCAAGTGTGTCTCCAATACAGAGCAATAAAACAAAATGCAAACATTTCTCAGCACAGGGGCAGCATCCTGATTCCTCATTTTTAACCAGGTAGTGTGATGGTCACAACATGAAGCGTGATATTTTCCAAGGTGGGCGGGACTCGACTTAAATTTTAGTAGGGGTGTGGCACAGAGCGCCAAATTATTTTTGGGCAAAATAGGGGCTTCTGATATTTTCACCTATGAATTAGCTCAAACATACAAGAACAAACATTCACTGTAATATTCAGCATACATATTGGGTGTCATTACAGAACTGATTTTTGGCACAACATTTTTCATACCAGCTCATAGCAATGGGTCCACATAAATTATGTTTGTAATTTAAACTTCAGAATTGCCAAATATATATAATAGCCTTTCAGTTATGGGTCAATCATTTAATGACAAACTACTGCAGCTCCTACACAACACCAGAAGGGGTATGTCCTGTTTCGTATGCCACCATCATCCTAGGGGCACAGACACCTCTTGCTTATTATTATCTTATGAAGATGTCTGGAATAAAGTATACACTGAGGGAATGAAGTTGGCATTCAACCTCCTCGCTTAGCTACGAGCCCTGCTGAGTAGTATTGGGTTTCATACAACAAATATCATTTTACATTGCTATTTTTAACATCATAATATGTCAGACCCAGCTATGTGCAGGCATCAGATTTTGTTGTGGTATGCATATAGGACATAATATAGGACATAATGGCCTGGCTCTGTATGTCAATATACGCATGCATAAACAGCATGATGGTAATTTGTTTCCCGTTCTATTTACAGGTACCTGGGACAGCCCCTACAGCAGGGGCGGATTTAGGGGGGGGGGGCGCAGCTGGCGCGCGCCCCCTCTATTTTTTGACTAGCAAAAGGCGCCGGCCTAACTTAAAAATACAAAATATGAAAGAAATTTTAAAAATGAACAAATTCGCCATGAACAGCAAACAATGGGCCAAAACCGTTGAGTTTTCGAGGGGGTAACCCCCTTAACACCATTTTTTCGTCGTCGACCAAAAGGCGCCCCCTCTATCAAAAATTCCTGGATCCGCCGTACAGGTAAACAAAATTAATAAAATTGTGTAAAAAGTTGATATGAAATGAGAATTGTTAGCCTCAGAGTTTCCATATTTAATTTGTAGAAATATTCAGCCTTTTTTGATACCCAAAATGGTTCAAACCTGCATGATTCCCCAAACTACTCCCTATTCCAGAAAAATACAGAACTGATTTTTTGGAATTAAAAAAATATCCTGTTTTGCCAAACTGCCTAACTGGCAATAAAAGTCATATTTTAATATTTTTGCAATTTGAGGTAAAATGGTCCAAAAACATGCAATTTTGCATGTTTTCTTACAATTGCAATGACAAATTTGTAAGACTTGGCACAAGTCTAAGCATTCAAAATCTTGAGTATAGGCTAAGAGTTGGTAGCTTATAATTTTAATATTATATCTTATTTTTGCTAATTGGTTATGAAAAAGATTGGAAAATGTGTTTTCCAAAATTTAGAATGCATAACTTGAAATTAGTCTTTGTTCAAGTCTTTGGGCCTGATTGTTACAGAATAGGAAAAAGGTTGAAAAACACCCTAAAAATGCATGTTTTTGGCCCTTGTTTCCAAAAATTGATCAAATATTAAAATTTGACTTTAATTGCCAGTTAGGACTACCTAAAGGATTAGGATTAAGCTATGTTTCATTTGGCAAAACCGGATAATATTTTACATGTGTATAAGTTATAAGGTGTTTAAGGGATATCATATTTTTTCGCCATGTAACAATCCAGCAGCTCTAACCGCTGGCACAAATACTAGAAACCACTCTAGTTGTTTTTGTTTCTTCAATGTTGACCCGAATGTAAGGTACACATGAATTCATGTATTTGTCTCTGAGTGCTTGCGGTGTTTCTGTGTTAGGTGATACAACTATGTTCTGAAACATTAGCTGATATAGGAAAGGTCACACTCCTATTTGTTGTCCAGGAGAGGCCTGCATGTAGGTTGATGCCATTGATTGGGACTGTTTTAACACAAGTTAATGAGTTGACATACACCATTGTGTTGAACGAGTCCTACTCTAAAAAAAAAAATTAAAAAAATTAAATTTCTGTTTTAAGTTTTGTTTTAAGTTTTGGAAAATTGTGACAGGTTATTCAACTGCAACACACACCTTACATAAAATGAACCCCTTAAAGCATAATATTTGTTAACATGTATACATGTATCTATGATAATGGTCCAATTCCCTCTTGACACAATAAATTTGTTTCAATCTAAAAACCTAGGCTTATAGATTTCAATTATGCGCTCTTTTCCAGCTTGCTCAGTTGCTTAGAGCATAGATAGTGAAGCTTAGAGCCTCTATCTTAGTATTAAGAAGGTCATCCTTTTAAATCCGGCCAGATGCACTGCCTTTTTGTTTTATTTTTTGTTAACTTGCTAACACAATGCAAAGCATATAAACATGTACATGTGCAAAACCAGCTGAGAGAAACTCTGTCCGAGAGTATCGACACAGCACATCTCACGCCGTTAGCAGCAGGCTGTATCAATATGTAGGCCTAGGCCATATTGGTGTATGGTCTGATCATGAAGGTAGTAGATGGTCTGATCTGTTCCAACAATATTGATATCATCATCCCAGGCTCTACTTCGACCAAACAGCTGATGCGACCATCTGTATCTTGATTTCCTTCACGTGGCTATGTGGTATATGTGTCAGTAATGATAACTATCTGTGGTAGTTGACTTTAATTAATAAATAGGCCCCTTTACTAGACTTCACAGTGTTATTCTACTTTTTACTCATTGGAGCTCATGAATATACTGGTTTCACACTTTCAGCTTGGAGGTTCTATTCAGATTTGGAAGTTTGTGTGAGCCTTCATAATGAATTTATTCAGACAGGGTATTCATTTATTATAAATGCAGAAAACACACCAGGTCAACATACTACTTAAAATCAAACCAATAACATTTTCACAGCACTATAAAAGGAATTTTGCAAAACTCCTCTAAAATTTTAAGTTCTGGCCCCAAATTTAAGCTGAATTTGATAAGATCGCTTGCAAGAAATCATGCAGACTTAAGGTTTGTGTTGGGTGCAAATGCCAGGTATAATAACACATTTTAACTTCTATAGAGTTATTCGTAGTTATAATTAAGTTAATCTAACCTCATAAACTTTGCCCTTTAAATATGAAAGTAAACCTGCTGATTTTTTTATAACTTTACTGGTTTAAAAACCTGGAGAATCACACTCAGGATAGTGAGGATACATACATATTTTTTTCATAGATTTTCAAAATTCAATCTCTCCAAACTTCCTTAAGGCGACTCCTCATCACAATTCATCAGCGTGCATCAAAAGAGAGATGTACGCATCACTCATCAGCAATTCCAAGCTGGCAGCTTGGCACACTTTACATCAATTATTTCCTGATCTGAATTATGTAATATTGTTAATTAAGTCTATATATCTGGGACAAGAGTTAATTGACAATAAAGATTCTAATGATACCAAAGTTCGTTAACTTGTAGTCAGTAACCACAAATTCATAACATTTTCAATTCAATTCAAATTTTATTTATACACGGAAAGGCCCAGATCAGCCCTTGAGCTGGTCTTCCCTGGGGCCGTGTTTTACAACAAGTATAAACAACGATATAATATCAAAAAATAAGAACATATACAATGTGAAATTAAAAAACATATACATACAAGCAGTAGGAAAAATAAGTAATGCAAAATAACTAGGTAAAATTTAAATCATAATCACTGAATAACAGTCTTTTGAAGGAAGCAAGACTTACAGAGGACTGTGCTGAAGATGACAAATTATTCCACATAGTAGCACCTCTGTAAGAAAGACTACGCTTCTTATAGTTATTTGAAGGAAAAGGAATATAAACATTTCTTGGATTGCGCCTGAGGTCGTATTTATATTCCTTTTCCGTAAATAACTTACATATATTTTCAGGAAGTATATTGTTTGTCACTTTATACATAAATTCAGCAAGATGGATATTTCTAATCTTATCAAGAGATAACCATTTAAGTTGTTCCAGAACTTCAGCTCCTGGGGTATCCCAAGGAACATTACAAATATATCTAGCAGCTCTTGCTTGTAATCTTTGAAGCTTAATAGAATCATTTTTGCTACAATTGCCCCAAATTACATCACAATAGTTGAAGTGTGGTGCAACAATAGAGTTATAGATAATTTTAAGGGTACTTTCAGAGACAAAATATTTAGCCCTTCTGATCATTGAGATATTTCTTGCAGATTTTTTACAAACATTTTCCATATGATCATGCCAATTTAAATTACAATCAATTATTACGCCTAGATGAGTGCTGGAGTAAACCTGACTTATAGTATTACCATTTATATGTACATTTAAACTATTGTGATTAATTTTACTTAGTCGCTGCGGTGAACCCATCATCATAAATTTAGTTTTATTCTCATTCAGACTCAGTTTATTATTGTCTAGCCATAATTTGATACTCGACAGATCATTATTTAAGCTATTTACAATATCAATGTCATTTTTGGCAGAGCAGTAAATTATAGTGTCATCAGCATACATACTGATTTGAGAAAAGTGAAGACAATTAGGCAAGTCATTAATAAATAGAATGAAAAGGAGTGGTCCTAGGATTGAACCCTGAGGAACACCATAATTTATAGAATCAAAGTTAGAAAGTGTACCATTTACAAAAGTAGCTTGAGTACGATTAGAGAGATAACTTTTGAACCATCCAATACTGTATTTGCTAACTCCAAAAATTTTCAGTTTTTGAATCAGAATATTGTGATTTACAGTGTCAAATGCCTTTCTTAAGTCAATTAAAGCAATGCCAATTATATTACCATCATTAATAGCACCATACCAGTCTTCAGTTATGGAAGCAAGTGAAGTTGAGGTAGAATGTAGAGGTCGGAAACCAGACTGATTGGGAGAAATAAGACTATGAGAATTTAAATAAGTGTAAAACTGATCAAAAATGGCTCTTTCAATAATTTTTGATACAACAGACAAAATGGAAATGGGCCTATAATTATTTGGATCACAATGCTGGCCACTTTTAAAAATAGGTGTGACTTTGGCTTTTTTCCAATTTGTAGGAAAAGTACATGACATAATAGAATAATTAATAATGTGAGTTAATATTGGTGCAATAACATGTGCTCCTGCTTTCAATAATTTGGCAGAAATCTCATCAAGACCGGTTGCCTTATTGGTAGGAATATTACATAATTGTTTGAGTACATAGTCAACTGTAACTGGGATAATATCAAAAGACATTACATTATTTACATCATCATCACAACCATTATTATATTTACAAGTATCATTTCTACCAAGTTCAGCAGCAAGATTAGAACCAATAGATGTGAAAAATTTATTGAGTTCATTAGAGATTTCTTTGTTATTGCTAACCTCACCATCTTTGGTTTTAATGCAATTGATTTTTGAATATGATTTCTTAGATGGCACGATGTGGCGCAATTGCTGCCATGTTTTCTTAGTGTTACCTTTACAAGAAGCAAGTGAATCGGTAAGATATGTGCGCTTACTTTTCCTTATTGCACTGGTAACCTTATTTTTAATAGCACGATAATGAGCCCAGTCCTCAGATTTATTTGATTTAATAGCATTACGTTTTGCATTATCGCGATCACGCATCAAATTAGTTACAGCAGGAGTTAACCATGGGCTTGTATTTGGTTTAACTCTTCTCTTTTTTAGAGGTGCATGATTATTTGCAACATTTAAAAATATTGATTCAAATTTATCCAAAGCCAAATCAACATTTGCTGCTTGATACACAGAAGCCCATGACACATTCTTAAGTTCGTCTACAAAAGAATAATGATCAAATTGTTTATAAGACCTGGATTTAACATATTTGTGACCATTATTGAGATGCTGTTCTTTCCTTTGATAAAATATATAAGTGAGTGGTCACTAATACCATTATGAATAACACCTGAATGAGTTACTTTACTAGAATTTGATGTATGAATATGATCAATAAGAGTTTTAGAGTATTGAGTGATACGAGTAGGTTCCTTAATAAGCTGATTAAGATTATAAAATGAACTTAAATCCATTAACTTCTTAGTATAACAATGAGGATGATCAGAGAGTAGGTCACAATTGAGATCACCTATCAGGAAATAGTCCTTATTTTCTGAATCAACTTGGGCGAGAACAGTGTCAATGTGATTAAAGAGATCAATAGATGAATTAGGTACTCTATACCAATAAATCATAATATAAGGTTTACAATGTTGAGGCATCAATTCAATACATATAATTTCAAGATCATTTGGCATAAGATCATGGCGGATATTATAATTTATATTATCCTTAATGTATACAGCTACTCCGCCGCCATCCCTATTTCGATCAGAACGATGAATTGAAAAATTATCTATAGAAACTTCACTATCAGTAAAAGTGTCATCAAGAAGAGTTTCACAAAGACCAATGATATCAATATTATTAATATGAGCAACATAACGAATATCATCAATATATTTGGGGAGACTGGCAATGTTTAGATGTATTATTTTAGTACCTTTTACATTAGGAATAGATTTTACATTATGTTTACAATCAGAATTCACATTAAGCCTCAATCTCTAGTCTAAGTGAATAAATTCCTACCTACAATTCAAAATTTGTAATACATTATATAATGACGGAAAAGGACAAAATGTTATTCCATTGAATCAATTGTCATTGTTGCAGTATAAGATGGATCGGAAGGGGTTGGTGGAATACATGTACATGTATAATGGGCCACAGTTATAGCATTGCCCCCTCACATGTCCGCTTTGGGGATTTGTCTAAAAGCACCCAATTATGACAAAATAACATGCTTGGGGTGTGAATCAATTCAATTCAAACAGTGGACATTTTGAAAAGAAAAGGTTTGCATGAAAAAAGCTAACTGCTCCCCTGTTTTGAACATATAGACCTATATAACACATTTAAGAAAGGGGACACTTTGATACTTTGTTATTGGACCTTCTAGGGCATGTAGGGCCTAAATATTAACAAATGTGAAAAAATACCTAAGTATGGTTATAATTCTGCCATTCGTGGTGCATTGGTATCAAAAAATGTATTTTTCTATTTGTTAATACCTGTTCTAATTGCGGTATAAACAGATAAATAGGACATCTTATTACAAAGATACATAATGTATATATGCCAATATATTAAAATCCTGTGTGTGCCTTAAGCAATGTTTACAAGGTCAATGATGAACAGAGTAATAAGTATTCAATTTGGGGCCCACAAATGCATGACCAGATTTGCTTTACACTTTTTCAGACCCAGTCCACAGTATATTTTAGTCATCGTGTCCTACTTACCCAATTGGGCGATTAAGACAAATGAATGATGTGAGCATCCACACGTTCAGTACCTCGTCATCGTGCCATAATCACTTCTGGTTATACACACACCACAGTTTACAAAGTAATACCTGAGGTACTCAAGTTTGGTAGGGGGTATGCCACTGAGAATTTGAAAATTGTCTTTAATAGTTCTTAAACTAAGACAATTGTCTTAGTTCTTGACCAATTTTCCCCCAAATGTTGGCGAAATTTCAAAATTTTTGGCTAGATTACTGGATATTTACTACTTTAGTATTTTCTCTGCATAATACTTACAATAAAAGCACACAGGCGCAATACATAACTGATGAAGCTCAGTGTCGCATGTATGTGACATATTGAATTTCCTTTCGTTGCACATTTTCTAGCACCTTCAATTTGCATTTATTATACTGTAGAATGTTTTATGGCACATTCTACCATCACAGACCATTAAACTTGACTACCTCTATTATTTTCACTTCATGTTAGAAAATACAGTTGTTTGGTTTAGGGAATTATGGATTTACTGGTAAGTGTATAACACAATATAAGCTTCTTTAAATGCTCGTTAATTCATTTCCAGGCTCACATCTACCCATTCCATAAGCCTACCTATGCCTAGTCTACTTCATAGCCCCTTTTGGAAATTCATATCAACTCATCTAATGACGATTGCACATTCAGAATGAGAACAGCTCCCATCTGAAAACCGCAACGCCAGAGCGGTCACTGGGGATGTGTTGAGTGAATTGTTTGTCAAAAAGGAATGCAAAGCAGTCTAAACCTATGCCTAACCTGATCACTGCAGCAGCACGTTTACATAACAAACCCTACTACATATATAAACCTAGCTGGGTTTTGAATATGCATTGTGAACTGAATATTCTACAATTAATCAAGTCTCTTTTGATTGAAAGGGTAACTGTGCCAATTATATTGCCAATCATTGTAATGTTACTATGGCAAAGAGTGCAATGTCATTTACTTTTCATCTACATTTAACAATAGTCACAAAAAGAGATAAAACGATGAGGAATCTCTACAGATGAACTTCATTTGTAATCATCTGATGACGACTACAGTTACCCTGGGCTGCTGTTGCTATGACAACTTCTGATTAGAATAACAAATAGTAAAACTCTGTTATCATGGCCATTTCATTAATATGAGAAGAGGTTCCTCATCTGCAAATATGCTCTTCATCCATTAACAAAAATATGATGTTTACTGATCACTGGCAATGACTACATGTAGTGCAATGAGTTTCATTTTGAGTTGAAATTAAACTCCGACTCAGAGATCTATTGATGTTCCACAAGAATTAGCTTGCTTTCAATCTGGCTTCAAATTAATGTTAGTTTTTATTCAATCTGTTAGTAAATTGTAATAAATGGTACATTTATAGTTGTTCTTTCAAACCTTTCCTAACTCTTTATTTCCACTTCAAAAAATATTGCTCCTCACATCTGTGTGATTCTACTCCCCAATCCTGCTTCCAGTACATGGGCGATGCTCCGACACAGACCCTGTTTGTTCTTGTGGAATAATTGAGATAACCTGAAATTCCCTTGGACATGGAACTAACCACTTATTGTTTCGGTTACCATATGAGAATTTGGGGGAGTTAATCCTGGCTGAGATAGTTTATTGTGGTATCATGTATAGGGTGTGCGCTTCTTAACTGCAAAACCATGACTGCTGGTAAATGGTTTTATATGGAGTGTCTTGGGTCAGACAGAGCGGTCAAAGAATCCCTGTGTGCTGAGGTTTGGGGGCAAATGTCTAGTATGTATATCATAAGACAAGACTTCACCAAGACTCGAACCATTGACCAAATAATACATTACAGTAAAGCCTGACACATGATCATTACTGCACCACTACACTTGACTTGTTTTATTACAGTAGTCGTAGAACATAAGTAGGGGCCAAATCTACACTTTATCTTGCTACCTCAAAGGTCCTCTGTGTTAATGAAACTGCTACAAACTTCATGATACATTATTGTCACATCACCCATTGTGCGCCTTGAACATACCTCTCACAATATATAGAGACATCTACAAGTCTACACGTAGTCCATACATTACAATCATGACAATTTCAAGTGTAATTTAAATTTATTCCCTGCATGCTACATTTTTATCCCACTGAGAGGAGAAAAAAACTTGAAGTAGAGTCAATGTGCCGGGCTGGTAACTAAATCTGTCTTACTTGATGCAACATGAATTAGGTTAATAACATTGAAGCTGTATATATTTTGTTTTGCTTTGAAGAAAACAAAGTAAATCACAGCAAGTAAAAAACGTTTTATAATAAAGAAGGGATTTAAAGTTGTTGCCAGGTGAGAAAATAATCCAATAAAATCAGAATAAGGTATCATTAAAAACCGAGCAAGGGTACTGACTTCCATTGAAGTGTTTCAAAAAATCTTAACCGATATTGAATTTGCTCATGAGGATTGTCTCAGTCTAGGTGCTCTTAAACGAGCCTCTTCTGCGATTGGTGAGTACTCAACTGTAAATTTGACAATCAACATAAGTCTCAAGCTAGCATAAAGGCTAGTACTAATGCCTAAAATAAAGCAAATCCTGTGAAACTATATACAGGCTATTTTGTGTTTTAATGTAATTTTTGATTCTACAAGTCTTAATTTACAGCCCCATAGCATAAGACTTGGTGCACAGCCCTTATACTGGAACCAGAAGCAACAGGGAAGACAGACACTTTGATGGCACAATAAAGCCTCTCACTCCGCTCACTCACTCAGACAGCCAGTTGTGATTTGACTTTATATTAGACAAGAGTTTTCCTGATTATGCTTGACAGACTGGTTGCCATGATAACTGTTACGTTGACAAGGGGCATCATGGTTGTTGATAATATCCATTGCATACTGTTAGTATTGGTAAAGTCATTAACGAAATCTTTCCAATGGTTTTTTTTTTACTTAAACGTATCTGTTACATGGCAATAATGATAAATCATTCTACCGTAACATGCTTCTACCGTAATTCCTTGCCAGGTGAAGTATTGTATACTGCGGATAAAGCAGTTCTTGGAAGCCCGCAAGTGGAAGCATGTTATGTATATTTACCTTTCTTTTTTAAATAAGCTTAAGGGAGTATCAAGTAAAATACTGAAATTTCAGAAAATGTAAACTTGATTTCTGGCTGCCACAATATCCACCAACTATGCTTTAGGTTGTTTGTTGAAATAGCGAGGATTTTGCATGCACCTAGACATCGATCCTTATTAGCAGACCTGGCAAAAACTGTTTATTTTACTGTATTTGACCTAATCAGCATCCGATCCCCAGCTTGTGCCCCTGTGAACTTTTAGAAGACTTGCTTAAGCATCTAGAGCACTAATTAGGTCTAATTCAGTTGGAAAGATGAGAAAATTGAGTATAAGACACAATTTACACAGCTTCATCTTCATCCATATACTCACCTTGCTGATGAGGTCATCATGGTTGGCTAGATGTGCCCTGCAATGTATGCAGCTATACCGCCTATGACAATTAGGCAGGTAGGCTTGAAACGTCTTCACCATCTTGTTATTATTCGTGGTTCGCTGACGCTTGTTGGCTCTGGTTACCTCCTGTAACCGTGGGCCATTGAACAGAGTCAAGAGTCCCAGACTTATCGTGCTGGTTGTTTGAAGAGTGTGCGGGTACCACGTAGGGTACTCACACACACAAATGGATTAAAATGTGTTCGACAACCTTTAAAACTCCTCCCAACAACAATGCCCCTGCAACTCTCCTACTTATGGAGAGCAGAGGAAGCACACTCTACCACTTTGTATATGGGATGAAAAAAATCACCACGGCAACAAGTGGCCACAGTTTGTTAGTCTTAAACGATTCGGTTTGGTAATATTCCTACGTCTGCGCTGACTGACAACGGTGACTCCCCTTTCAGGGAAATGTTCTCTGATTTGTAACATGGAATGATGGGGTGACCTTTGACCTTGAATATATGGTCCTCTTCTGATGGGATAGGTTGGTCTGTGAGTTATCTCATCAGTGAGTCATTGTATGTTCATTCTGTGAAGAGAAAAAATAAAACAAGGAATTAAATCACTACTGATGTAACCACAAACTGTCATATGATGTCATGCTGACAGTCACTTAAGTTTATTGACAGCGTTTAGTTTTTGTGTGCGCACTGTTTGCAGCACATCTCTGTAGGGACATTTGTACTGAGTACCACCCCACCTGCACATTAAGAAATGTATAATCTTGTATCTCAGAAAAGTAAGAAGGAGATCATCGTCCTTCCTCTTCATATCTTGATTCATTCGTCTGTATCATTTGAATTCATTTCACATCAATTTTCACTGGTTTAGATTAGACAAACATCCAAAAAAAAGAGCATTTGAAGCAAAACCAAAATGTAAACTTGCAGGTATGCATTGAATCATTTACAAAATTTTTGCTAAACTTGAAAAGTGTGAAATCTAGTAACCAAAGATTAAATTTTGCGAGTTGTTTTCTCAGTGCATCTAAAATCTTCATTTTATGTGCATTTTTGCAACAAACTTAAAATCTTGATCCCTCAAATAAGAAGCTACAATACTTGTGGATACATGCAACAAGGGTCCTGCCTGAGAAACTATGTCTGTGTCATATATGAACCAAGCAAAAGGCACAATGATCATTGATCAATCAATATGTTTATTTCAAAAAATCATTTTTCTATTTAAGAAATCAGATCATTACCAGCTTTATTGTGGTGAATAACTGTGAACAGTTAACAATATCATAACAATGGTTAAGAACTTTAATAATAGGGTTATTAATATCAATGTTCTATGAATATAACTGTATAATATTGTGCATTTCTGAGAGCTCTCTGGTGGTCATAAGCCCTTCATCAATATCTACAAATTGACAACAATAAATTAAGAATATTATCATTGTCCCTGGTTAAGGCTATGGACAATATCTATCAATAAATGGGTCCTTGACAATAAAATATTCTACATTTTATTCTGTGGTATAGATCTAGATGATCCTTGAGTTACTGGACTACCATTGCCATCAATCTTGCCACTGTTTTTCCATGTTAGTTGTTACAATTGCCAAATTGATCAATATACTGATCACCATACATGATCACTACATGCTTTCCAAGGTTTCTGAACTCTCCATCTCTCTTGTACTGGACCTCATATGTGGACACTACAGTAAACATTTTCAATTCATCATCTTTAGTAACCAATGGATTCACATTTGATTTTCAATAGCATAGACTCTTTTAATCAAATGTTACAAACCTTGGATGAGTAATACAATGAGTTGAAATGTCAAAAAGGATTCAAATATTTTCTCACTCTGGCAGGCTGAATAAAATGTTTGTTAAGCAGTCATGAATATCTTTATCAAATTCAAGGTTAACACTCAACATTTAGCTGCATTAATGAGCAAAGGTTCATCACTTCACCGTAATGCCATAAATTGACTGAGCAGGCCTGAAAACTAGTCATTCAGATTTGTGATTATACAAACTGAGTCATTTCTCCCAAATTCAATTTACTGAGCTAAATTAATACAGGCTACAATATTTCAAATACTCCCATCGAAATTGGACTTTCCATTCATGAGGAATTTAAATGACACTTTTCAGGTTAGAAAAGAAAACATTTAGGGAGTCAAATACACAAGCATTCCATTTGTCTGCAAACTCCTTTTGCTTGATCACCTTTATATATGATGGTGCACGCCTTCCTTCCGTTTTCATCCAAATTATTGAAAGGTCATCACCATGATCATCCTTGCTCATGACAAAGAGCAACCTTCTAATATCAAGGTTGGATGGTTCAATCATTGATGTCTGATGTAATATGTTGGCCATGAGAGAGAGAGCTGCTTGAGTATACTCGTATTATATATTGATCATATTTGAATAATATTCAATTAACCAATATAAATAAAATAAATAGATAATTAAAAATAAATAAATAAATAAATAAATAAATAAATAAATAAATAAATAAATAAATAAATAAATAAACAAACAAACAAACAAACAAATAAACAAACAGCTTTCTATCTAATTTATAATGTCTTGTTAAGTTTTCTTTATTATTTTATCCCACTATAGTGTCACTTAGCAAATTAAAAATATATTAGTTTAGGCCAAAAAAAAAAAGGTTTGTCTCACGAACCCGCATATAAGTATGTGAAAGCGATACAGCGCGTTTGTTCACGCTGCTGACCGCCTTTTTTAAAGGTTTTTTTTTTCCCCGATTTTTCCGGTTCCCGATAGTTCGACCAACGTAGTAAAAATGAATTCCTCAATGTCAGAAAACCATCGAAAATGTCAGGCAGCACGTATGCCATTAGTGTTGCAGATAGCCCGTAACCCACACCGTAGCCTCAGTCTCGCTAGTTTCACGCCATCCTTGCAACGGCACGGAGCGTAAAGCCGACGGGCAAAGTGGATGCAATATAAAAGGACTTAGCCTACGGAGAACTCTGCGATCGAGTGAAGCCATGTTGTTTTCATAAATTTTTGTATTTTTGTAGCTGTTTTTTAACGAATTTTTTACCGTTTATTTCAACATGATTGTTAGTATTCGTATAGTTAAAACAGGGGGACTGTGCTGAGGAATTGGGCACTGCATCGGTGCGCCGATTCGGTTACTCTGAATGCCCTAAAAATGAGTTGGTGTCGAAATGCTAAGCTGTAACCCGTATTTTCCGGCAATTGAAAATTTGTTGCTTCTCTTTCATTGTAAGACCACTTGTAGTTTTCCAATACCTGTCTTGTGATTTTCATTTGTCTCAGGCTAAAAAAAAAAAAAAAAAAACAAAACGCATTAGCATAGCTTCTAAACCAAAAAAAAAAAAAAAAAAAAAAAAGCATAGCACTTAGCTTTTTTGGCAAATGTTCGTGAGACAAACCTTTTTTTTTTTTTTTTTTTTGGCCTTATAAACATAATCATATGCTATGTTAAATTGTTATGTATTAATGTACGGGTTGAACTATTTAATTCTAATGTATAGGCCTAAACTAACGACTCCACCCGTGCTGTCCATATGGAAAAAATATCTGTGGGCGACATGATGCTCATAATTTGTGAACCATAAAAAACTGAATTTTTCAAACACTATAAATAAAAAGTTGTTTACAATTCACAGTTCATTAACTTGAGAGACCTTTCCAAACAGACAGTGCTATAAATTAGTTAAGTGATTTACCACCATTAGCTAAAGTACACAATTCTGCAATGTGAAAAATAAATATGGCAGCTTATGAATCATGGAATTATTAATAACAAATACTTTGGAATAAACAGATGCAGGACAATGAATTGTAAAAATAAAGAACCATTTAAATCATTGTTTTGACTCAAATCAGTATGAAAATATTTGTTCCGTCATTTGTTTTAGTGTTTTTTTGTATGTGTCAGACAAGCAAGTCTGCATGTTGGTCAAAATATTTTTATGTCGGATAAAAGGAAGATCATGAAAAAATACTACTGTCACAACATTATTGTAAATTGCAGAAAGTTTTCAAAATACTTTTGAATGTTATTCAAATGTTTTTTGGGTTTTTTTTAATGTTGGGTTATAATGGGTTAAAAAAATGTTTAAAACATGTTTGAAAATATTTTAAAATGTTTTCTGGCAACCTTTTTTTAAAAACAATTTTGCTAATGTTTTTGAAAACATTTGTGTTTGCTGTGATACTCTATACATTCAGGCAACTTGCTAAAAAAGAACAAAATGACAAAAGTGAACATCTCCTCTGTCCATAAGTTATCATAAAACAGGCCAGAAAAATGGGCCTCTCTTGCATGGAATAATATGTGATTATCTCTGAAATATGATGATTGTATGCACCTGACCACCTGTCATAATGACCAATGCTAAGGATTCATATCTCAACAATAACAACTTGATCTCTTGTCTGTCTCCAGCAGATCTAACTTATATGGTTCATAAACTTTCATGTATAAAATGGCACCTGATACCTGCTGCATACTCTTTATTGGTCAAACCAGTAGCATAGCCAGCAAGGGAGTAAGGGGGAAGTCTACCCCCCCAGACACCTAAAATGGGGATGAGAAGAAGGGGGAGAAAAGAGAAGGAGAAGGAGAGGGATAGGTAGGATGGGGAAAATAGGGACAATACTGACGTTCCCCCCGACTGACAATGCTGGCTACGCACCTGCGTAGAACATTTGATACAACATTATTTAATCTATTTCCATTAATGTTTAACTGTTCACCAATGCAGGGGTAGCGCTAGAACTAAACACTCGAGTGTCCGCAGGGACCCCCGAACTTGCAAAAAATTAAAAAGTAGGGGGTCCGGAGTAGAGTTTGGTGAGTCCCAGTTGCACAAATGCAGCATAAATAGTATGTCTGCAATAGCGTTAGATTGAAAAACTGGGAGTCTGCAGGGACCCCTGAACTTGCAGAAAATTTAAAAACAGGGGGTCCCAACTCGATTTTGGTGGGTCCGGGACCCCAAAAAGCAACTTAGCGCTACCCTTGCACCAATGTTTGGTGAAATTGATAATTATTTTGCCACCACACATTTGACATCAAATGTAACTGATTTTTATCAAACATTCTAGAAGATAAAATGAATTGATATACATGTAGATTGAATAATGAATACCTATTGAACGAATATTCATTCAGCAATATTTGGAGTATATATAGCCCTTTAGAAATAGCAACATTAATTTATTAACGATGACCATTCAAAATGACAGTATAGTCACTTTTTAAAATGTGCCTGTTGCTTTCCATTGGCTGTTGCGTGAATATTCCAAATAGTCACAATCTTGGTTTTGTTATCAACCTAGAAATATTTTACACCCCCACAAAAAAAAAAAAATTTAAACACTAAATGCGCCATGATTTTTAAAACCTCATCATTTCTATTGGATCAAGGTAATCGTATAACACAACCCATCCATTTTCACCCTAGCTACGTAATATTGAATTTCCTCATGCAAGATGTCAGACAAGTGCGTCATTGGTACCTAAATACAGATTTGATTACGAGGTCTTTTTATTTTCACTCATTTGCGCTAAATTCTTTCCGCATGGTGAAATCAATGAAGATTAAAAGAATAATGTACTAATAACTATGTTTGTAATATCTAACTTATTATTATGCAATCCCAGTTGTAATCCCATGATAAATGCCTGCAATAAATTCTGCTTAAAAATGCTCAACATAAAATAATAATTGCTTAGAGAAGCACCTGTATCAAGCCAATTGATAGTAGGGTGTTGACATCCATGTAGCATCTCTCCTATGCTATCTTCAGTAGATATGCTATCATGAGTACTTGTACTAAGTTCACTATGTAGGAACACATCCACTCTACATGACAGAATTTGTAATTATTGCATGGTGTGGTTGTTTTTATAGATGCAAATTTGATACACAGTCACAGATCTAATTTCAACTAAAAATTTCTTGACGCCTACCGTAAGTTACACAATAATTCTAATAACTAAGTAAAATGACAAGCAATTCAAACTCAATGTTGATTTGACCTCTTACGTATGACGTTAGCAAACAATAACATGTATTCAGAGATATCAACACTTCTCAGAATTTGCCATGTACAATTTGTATTGACCAGCCACCTTTCTTGTCAACATCAACGTGTATCTGGTAAGGCACCCAATTCATATACATTGAACATACAGTATGCTAATGGTTAGAACTGTATCATGACCCAGAAACATTTGTAATTGCATTCAAACATTTCATAAAATATTATTTCAGTATCATAGAAAATGTATTGTTCAATTTCATTTCGATTGCAAATTTTTGTATTTTTTTTACCACACAAAATGAAATCTAATATTTCTTTGACCATTTTCAAAACAATAAAAGTAGTAAATAAGTTCCGTTGTTATACTAGATCATGTATACACTTCTGAACATAAAGATATGGATGTAAATTTTGCGACCAAGCTCTTATTTACATACCGTACTTAATCGGCAAACCACAATCAATTCTTTGCATTTTGCAACTGATGGTCAACAATTCTTTGTATTTGTTGTTCATGTTTTACGTATGAGGTATCTGTCAAGGTATAGTTCTTCGACCCCCATATTGTACATGACTTTGAATGGATTTGGATCTTTGAATGGATTTGGTACAAAAACCTCATGGGGTCATTAATTTTTTAAGCTTTATATCACGGTTGAAAGGGAAGAACTTCTAATAGCGTGTTTCTATTGAGTCCCCTGCATTTTACCGGTAAAACTGTTCGCCGTCAAATAGCGGCGAAAGGCGGATAACGGTCAGTTTCCATTGCACGTTGTTTACCGTAAACACTTTCGATGAACAGCGCCAATTGACACACCTTTAAAGTTTGCGGCGAAAGGCCGTGCACTGGGGTCAATCCCCGGGTCAATCGCAAAGCATTGTGGATTTTAATATTGTAGTATTTTCTTAATTGTTTGGCTAAAAATAAGGTAGCAAACATGAGATAAGAAGACTGAAGAATAATGTTTTTTATTAGCGTTTTCATTCGCTCTCGTACATCAATTACGCCATTGGGAAATCCCCTCAGTGATATCGACGTGAGTACTCAGTATTGTTGTGCGCAAAAAAAAATAGGTCTTAGAATTTAATCTTTCACAGTTTAATTTCAGTTAATTCTTTTTAGCGAATAGTAATTTAACATCAACAACATTATATTAAATTCATGAAATCTTTCTAATTTTCTGAAGCACACACCGCCGCGGATCCGAGTTGATTTCTATTTTTTTTTCGCATGCACATCTGGATTCATCCGTTGATGTTGTTGTTGTTTTATTTCATGGCTTTTACTAGGGTCATAAATCATAACTCATGTTGAATATTTAGCATAATATGTATAATGCAGGGATAATGCATTATGAATATTTACTTTATTTATAGCAAGTGAGTCAAATATTTGTATGTGATTAGGCCTAAGAATTTTTGCGAACGGAATGGCATAATCATATGGTCCCGATCATGGTACATAAACAAGTTATATAGCTCATTGATGATGCAGAGGTCAATTTCGCGACTCAACTTCCGCTTTTCTTCCCTGTATGCGCATTCAATCGGAACGGAGTGAGTTTCTATTGACGTTTCGGTAAGCGTCCCGCGCTATTTTCCTTCCTCAAGAAGGAAAACGTTACCGTAAAAAACTCGCCCCTGTTTACCGGTAAATAGCGGGAAGGTCAGTTTCTATTGAGCAGAAATAATCCCTTTACCGTCTTTTTACCGGTAAACGGTCCCAATAGAAACACGCCTTAAGACTGTTTTCATGGTTGAATGCAGGGGAGGGTACTCAAGTTGGGTTTGGGTAGGGATCACAGAATCTGAAAGCAGCTAGACCCTTACTTAAATACAAATTTTCCAAGAAAGTTGAACCCATTTTTTTTGTTTTTGGACTCCAGTTAAGGGGATATTTTTGGCAAAACAATTGAAAAAAGTTGTTTAGACAGGATTTTGAGACTGGAAAATTAAGGGCTTATAAATATAAGGGTTAATAATACAGTACATAGAACATGTTTATATACAAAAATAAGCTTAATGAACTTGAGCAAAATTTCTCAGATAGTTTTCATGGATAAATTCCAGAAGATTGCTCTTTCATGTTACCCTACTGGATGAAAATTGGGATTCATCACATGCTTGCCCAATCACATGACCCACAACATACTTCAAGTAAAAAATAAAAACCATAGCCATTTCCTTTGCAAATCCATGAATAAATTTCACATAGTATGTATCGTAGATATGATTAGATTTGGCATCACATGATCGCTAGTTTTAATGTCAAGTCCTCATTCTACCTGTCCTAGTCACGACTAACACAGCAGCCAAGATATTTACGTCATGTTTTTTGACAAGAATATTTGGCCTTGTGCCAAACAAGTAGTGGTTTGCTGAATACTGGCTAGAAAAGATAGACATCGCTTCTATGACACAGACTGAGTGTTTGTGTTTTGATAAAATCAAGATAAAAATTATTGTAAATAGGCCTATACAAAATAAATAAATAAATAAAAATAGAAATAAATTAAAAAATGACTATATAAACAAATAAATCAATAAATTAAGACTACAAAATAAAATTAATTAAATAAATAAATAAATAAATAAATAAATAAATAAATAAATAAATAAATAAATAAATAAATAAATAAATAAATAAATAAATAAATAAATAAATAAATAAATAAATAAATAAATCAATCAATCAATCAATCAATCAATCAATCAATCAATCAATCAATCAATCAATCAATCAATCAATCAATCAATCAATCAATCAATCAATCATAAGGCTAATGAAAGTTGACTCCCAGTTTCCCGTTACCCGACTCCGGTCAGAAAAAAATGCCGATCAAATATTTCATTATTTTCCATTATTTCATTATTTCACATTTTTCAAGTTTTTCAGAAAAAAGGATAGTTTTAATGTCATCTTTCACGTCCGACACGTATTTTTTAAGCACTTTTACGCCGACCCTGACCGGCCCGAATAGTTTTTGCAAACGCTGGGTTAAACTACGTGGTAAAATGGCGATATCGTAGGGCGCATTTACTGGAGACTAGGAATTCCCTGCATCTAAGTTTCTCCTACCACTAAATGGATAGACCGAACACAAAGAGAGGCAGCCAAGTTCAAGGGAACCAGCGTATGAACAAATATGAAAGCATTTCTACCGTGCACTATGTAGCGCTATATATAGACAACATCAAAATAAATAAAATAAACAAAATTTGAAGTCAAATTTATTCTGCTTTTCTTACAAATATTTATGTATTTAATAAAATAAACTTATAAATAAAATGATTTATTTGTCAATTTCTTGCATGGTTGTTTTATTATTAACACGTGCACCCTGTGATGATTTTTACCAGCAACCTCCAGTTTGTGCAAGTAGACAAACTAATTTCCGTATAAATATTGCTTCCAAAGATGTGCTAGTGGAGAGTAAGTTTGGTTTGTAAAAAGTAGTGTGCAATAGAACACACAGACACCGTGTATTTTATATGGAAAAGTGGTTCTCCAAAGACTATCATGGACTTCTGGTGCTTTCATAATGTTGCACAACCTATAGGTTAATTTGAAGATTCCAAAGAAGATGTGCTTAATTAAAATTTGTTTTGAAGTGAAGCATGGTCATTAGGCTACTAACTATACTTTATTATTTTATTTGGGCCTCAAAACATAGCATTCCGTAATTAACTTTGCACCGATAACGAAAGTTTGAAAATAATGAATAATGAATAATGAAACAGTCACCTACCCAGTCATGAAAAACTATGTAACGGGAAACTGGGGATCAACTTTCATTAGCCTAAAATAAACAAATTTCACAAAACTGATGGATAAATCAGTAATGCTACCAAAACTACATTATAGGCCTACATGTACTGTGAAGGTAGAAAATTTTGCAAATCAGTTCACAAATGTCTTAGAAAACTGAAAATTGTAAATTTAGAAACGAGCAAAGTAGTTCAAAAGTGGCAAAGAGTAAAAGATTACACACACAAAATTTTAAGATGTTTACAGTACTACATGTAAAATCATGTGATATTCATTTCTTTGCAATAGCCCTATGTCTGAAAATACTAAATAATATGCACTGACCACATTTATGTACCCAACATCTGGAACACAGAGAGAAAGCAATTATTTACTCCATACCAAACTGAGGCCTATTTCTATAAATAACTGTATTATTACCTTTATAAAATGCCTTGGTGAAAGCAAGTATGTGTGTGTTATGTTAACTGTGTACCGGTACTATAAGTATGAATGAACATCTTACCCCGGGGCACTCAATTTTTTTTGGTAGGGGGTGTGCCACCGCCAGTTTCAACTTGAGGTCTAAGGAACTGATCGGCAGGCCAAAAAGGGGGTCTAGGGAACTGATCGGCCGGGTCAAAAGGGGGGTCTTGGGAACTGTTTGACCGCCAAAAGGGGGTCTTGGGAACTGATCAGCCGCCAAAATCTGAAAAATCTCGCAACTAAACCATGCAGGCCAAACCAGGGTTCAATTTTGTTGCGTTTTTGCCACAGATTTTTGAAGGAATCGATTTCACTTTGAATTGTGCATTAAATTATTAAATCAGGAAAACCATTAATGCAAAATAGGTCTGTTTGGCCTATTACGATGAAAATCTCAGCAAAGCAAAACAGCATTCAATCAAATTACTAGACCCTGCAGACCTACAATCTATGCTATTAGCCTACTGATAATTATAGCAGCAGCTAGCAGCACTACATATTAGCCCACCATAAAAACAAACCCACAAAAATATTTTTTTCAGTGCCGAAAAGTAAAACATTGACTACATTGAACTGCATGAGATGATTGAGTGAAGTGTGCAGAATTTGACACCATTCCACTAGACCAGTAGATCGTAAATTACCTTTTAATTCACTGTTATGGCTAGCTGCAAGGATGTGCACACAATTATTTGAGGTACTTTTTCTCATATTTGGCAATTTTATTCCCAAAAGAGATCTCAAAATCATTGCTGTTTAACAACAAACCAGTGTTGCCACTACTAAAGGAGCCCAAAATCCCGCCCAAAGTTCACCTTACTCCTAATACAATGTGTTTCAATGGGGAAGAAATTTATGGAAAATTCCTTTGAAGTTTTTGAGCTCGCAAAAGTAGCTTTTGGGCTTGAAATAGTAGGACAGAAAACACGCCTGTCAAGATGCCAATGAGAGCGGAAATCGATGATCTGAGGGTCTATGGAACGGCTAGAAAATTTTCGGGGCTTCAGAGCGGGCAATCAATGAATTCAGAGGGTCTAAGGAACGGCTAGCGGCTCTGAAAAAGGGGGTCGTCGCCGCGGCACATACCCGTATAGCTGGGAAATGTGAGTGCCCCGATCTTACCATTATCATTTATACACAAGAAGCTAATTAAATGAACTTATCTTGTACCTATTTGCACCAAGTTTCTTTAGGCTGTTTGAGATCACAGATCCTGAATCTGTGCAGACATTTTAGACCCCCTGGTTCATTATTTGAAATGAGTGTCGTGTGATGCGATATCATTTTTTCTTAAAATAATTCAAATTTAACCAACACCTTTCTGAAATATGGTAATTGTCATGGACAAAATTAGAATGCTATGAAGTTGCACATTTCTTTTTGCCCATATGTATGTACAAAAATAAAAGATTCCCTGCATTTTCCCCATTTGCTTGATTTATGACAAATATCATTTTGAAAAACAAACAAAACTATTTGCCCACTAGTGGCAAACACATTACATCGCCAATAAATTTCTATCACAAAGAACTAAAGAGCCACCATTTCACTATTTTCCTCAAGATGAAATATGTAGGGGTGATAGAACATGTAGAAGATGCATGGTAGGAGCTATGGTTAACAAAACCAACCATGATTGGTTTCACTATTTATAATGGACCTACATAGCTGAGGTCTTCGTCAGGACTCTATGCAAAAATATACACTGTACCCAAATCATGCAAAACAATGAAAGTAAAAAGGGAATACCTCCATCTACCATGTCTACCCAGATGTTTACCATGTTTACACCAATGAACTTGGGTGAACTACATCTGAACTTGTTGGTATGGTAAACTATGGTTGGGTTTCCTACCACACACACCCCAGGCAGACTCCATTTCCAAAGTTCCATGCACTGATCTCATGGGGTATATGACCAGGATGGCAACAAACTAATCATTGCTGCTTGCCATATTATGACATCATCGTCATCAGTCTTTTGTTGTCAGGGTTTGGAGTCATGGAGTCATATTGGTTCAACCTTTTTACTCCTACGAAAAGGTGACTGAAGGGGGCAAAGTGTTGGATTTGAATTACACTGCTGCTAAAAAAATAATTACCCACACTTGCATAGGCCCTTTGTCATGTTTGTGTGACACAGTGAAATAAATCCGAACACAGGAGAAACCATTTCTCACAGAGCTATTCCATCTTCAGATCAATCCTATTGTTGAGTGAATGTGGTTGTGTGTGGGGGAAGGGGACATGGGGTCAGGTATGGGAGGATTCAACTAAAAATGAACATTTTTACAGCTTGAAAGGCAAATAATTAATAACGCAAACCATTTTGTTCATGTCCCGAAAAGAAAACCTAAAATGTTGATATCATTTAAACGCACTTTGCATCCATAAAATTTCAATCATTAGCCACTCAGAAGGTGAGGTGATAATTAATGAGAAAGCTTTTAAGATGTGTCATATAAAATGAGCCAAACAATTGAGAAGAGACTATCTTACAAGTGTTCATGCTGCTAATTCAACCTTCTACTTGACGTGCTGCGGCACACACAGACTCGTGACGTGTTTCAATAAAGCAAAAGAAAACTGATGATATCACTGCTTTCTTATATAAAATCTGCTTGTCACAAACATGATGCATTAGGAAGTTGTATTTGCCGTCTACACCCAGTCTCAACTGTTTTGCTTTGAATAGCGTGTCATATGCATACAAAAAGGACATGTGATTTTAACATATGTTTAAAGGGAATTAGCTCTATCACAGCCTTGCTACACAATGAACTTAAGTCACCAGAAATTTCAGGATGGGGGATGGGGGATGGGGATGGAGATGGACAAAGATGGAAGGGGGCAGGGTGAATCTGAAAAGTTTACATAATTTTGACTAAGTAGGATTTTCAAAAAAATTTTGGTTCCAAGGGGATTGGGCCCCGCAAGTTTGTTTGGGTTTTTTTAGAGGGGGGAGGGGAATTCCCTGGCCCCAACCACTATTTCTTACTACATAAAGTTCAAATTTTAAATGCCTTTCATTTCCACAAACTTCTTTTTCAGGATGAATTTGAGGAAGAAAAACTTATTTAAATCTAAAACCAAAGTTGATGGTAGTTTCCTGCAAGCTGCTTCAATGAGATTGAGATATTGTCATTATGACCAAAAACATAACCTCCAGGTAGAGGAAGGAAAAACTTTCCATATATATATATCCAATTTAATATCTGCAAAACATAATTCATAATTGCAAAGTGCATTATTTGGCTGTTTAGGCCTGTTTCAAACCTGGGATGTGCAGACCAAAATTTATTCAATAAGTCACTCGAGCATACAAATTGCACACTTTCTTGCACTTTAATAGCACACATTTGTCACACAGTGCAGTGATTTTGCAAGCCCAGCTGGGTAGTGGGAGCACATTTGCAATTGTTCCCCTGACAAGTTTGTCCAGTAGTCCACTGATCATATTAAAACAAACAAAACCTAATCCATAAAACATACCAACAAAAATGAAAGTTGGTTTAAATCATAAATTGTCACTATCAGCTCCAATTATTTCCACATCAAATTATTTTACTAACAACAGATTGTACAAAATTGTACTTTTTGTAAGGATACTACAATTATCAGTAAATTAAGAAAACTGTGTTGAATAGAAGTTGAAAAAGAACATCATGATAATTGCATCATTTGCGATGGATGCGCTTTTACATGTCGCAAGGTGCTTATACACATGTCACTTGTATGACCCACCCTAGGACCCCCGGGGGATGTGCGTCATGGTTGGGTCATTTACCAACCAATTAGTGACACAGGGTACGGTCATTTACTCAATATAAAGGCCACAACATACCCCGAGGGGTGCGCCAGTGTCAGTCACTTTACCTAGGTGCGCCAATGGTTAGGCGATCAGTGTCAGTCAAAATACCTAAATGCCTAAAATGGTGAGTCAAATTTGCGCCATGAGGACAGTCATAATCCTTAACATGTGCGTCACAACTTTGACCAGGGGGCTCAGTCATTGTCGGCAAATGTCAGTCATTGTTTAGACGCACATGTGGGTCATGGTATAGTTAAATCCGACGCACCTATGTAAAGTGACTCACCACTCCCGGGGGTCATAGGGTGGGTCATACAAGTGACATGTGTATTATGATGCAGCTTGTGAAAGCACTCCCACCTGATGCCATGCAAGAAAACAAGACTCTTTAAAAAGTCTTTATATTATATGCGAATTTCTAATATATACACATAAGGTGGTTGGCAGATTATGGTAAATTGCCCTTATTAATATCATGCTCTAATTAAGTTACCACACAGATTCTAATATGAATGCTCCTATTCTAAATATTCATGAATTTTTCTTAACTGTTCAAATTACAATCTTTTTCTGCTTGTCATTTCACTAAGAGCAAATGGCATTTTCTCATCTTTATTTTTGCTTTCCATTCAAGTAATTTTGTTTGTAACTATTGGGAAATTAAAAATAAACGTACAAACAAACAAGCCAAAACACTTCAAATTATTGTAACATTTTGTGTGCTTTTTCATACATGTAGAGAGTCTTGCTGTCTCCATTTTGATCCAATTTCACCAGATCTGCAATTCAACGCTGCAAAAACATGTCTTGCTGTCTACTAACTAAATTGTAATTCCTTTTGATTCGTCAGCACAACAAATTCAAGTTTAATTTGCATGAATACATACCCACACTGTACAATTTGTAGTCAACCATACTGGTACGCAGGGTTGTATTTCCATTCCAAACATTAAAGGTTCTAGCGAATGAATTCTGTACTTGAAATATGTAATTTCCCGTATTCCAAAACAGGATGGTACTTATCATTAATGGTTTAGCCAATGTTTCCTCGTCATGGACTTATTATCATCACAAAGATGTTTTGCCATCAAAACAAACACACTATAAATTATCATAGAATGCTTGTTCATTATTAAAAATATCAATAAATTCAATGCAAATTGATTTTAATATTTTTTCTATTGAGAATAATTTGCATCACATCAGCAAAATAATTTCATGTATGAGCGAGTGGACACCATGTGGCGTTGATGGAAATACTGTCACTATCACATTGTTAAAATTTAATTTTGTCACATTTGTTATATCTCCTTGCTATTAAGTGGTTTATTGATTTGGGATGTAATTATTTTCAATAATGTACTCCTAAAAATAGTGATTTTTAAAAGCTTACGAAATTTAAGTTCAAAATCTCAGCCTTATTATATTTATTATTTTTCAGATAAAATTCACTGACTTAAAATGAAAAGCGATTGTAACAAGAATACAAACTGACCTCTAATGAATAACCTTTAAGAATAATTTGAACTAATTGGCAAAATTTACATAAATGAGAGTTTTAATTAAAATGATACAAGACCATCTGTGATGTTATTGACTACACGGACAATGATGATTATGCAGTAATCAGAAATAGCTCTTGTTAGACAGAACATACATTGTATAGATTTAATTGAAATTAAAGACAATCATTCAATTTAGATTCTTTCATTTGAACCTAGAAAAATAAGAAAACTGGATTTTAATTATAATATACTGATGGAAAGTAATCAAAGCTTCAATTCAACATAAATAGAATTCATCACATTTTTTCAAACATGGTATTTTGTTTTTCAAACTATCAATATCAGACAAATAGAGCAGATGCCATCAGTTAATTACAAAATTAAACTTTATCCTGATAACAGAACTTAGAATAGAATAAAATATTGAGCAAGAAAGAGGTTTCACCAATAACAGACTGTCTGGACTTGGTGCTAGTCAGGATCACTTCAGCTATTTAAATTGAATAGAATAATTTAATAATAAGAATAAAAGTTGCCAATTGAAAAATATAATCCTATTTCTGTACAAATTAGTCTAATTTCACTTCTTCCAAACAAGTTAAAAACTACATACCATCCAAGTGCTTGTTCATATATCGGCTTACAGTACACTGGACCATCTACATCCAAGTGCTAATAATTGTATAGGAGCTACATGTAGTAGGAGCAGGTAAAGTACCTCACCTCCACATGCCAACACAAAATGCAGTCTGAGGACACAAAGAACTTATGATGCAGTCAATAGAATGGCCAAGTTGACACAGAGCCAAAATTGACTACCAACCACATCTTTTCCCTCCAATGAAATAACCAATGAAACTCTTTCTGTCTATAATGGAGTTAACTATAAGGCCAGGAAGTTGTGAAAATATGTCTTTGTTCTCAATTTTATCAACATTTGATACTTTTGCTAATCCTAAAACACATTTAGACCCTGAATTAGAACCAAAACCAATCATAAGCTATCAGTGATTACCAGCTGGTTATCTTCTGTCTGTATATTGACATTATTAAATGATCAGAAGTAAATGATGAAAGCTCACAATACAAAAATTAACTACACCACACAATGGACCATAACTTAACTATATACACACGTACACGTGTTGTTCCCTTCTTTTAATTGTACTATTTACATTTATCTACAATTTAAGTAGAGTCATTATTATTTTCAATGCAAACAAAACCAAAAAATGTGCTTTTTTAGGATTATACAGGTTTAAGTATATAGGCCTAACACTATTGATCAATGACTACAGTGCATTGTTTTCTGAGCAGTGTGTACCGGGGTCTTCCTGGTTGAAGGTATACGGGATGTGCCACGGTTTTGGGGTACCTTTTCAGCGATTTTGGTATATCAATGGGTGGGTTTTCAGTGGAGACCAATGCGCCCAATTGGGCGCATTTTGGAAAAAGTGCACATAAAGCGCCCAATAATGGCACATTTGGGTGCTTTTTCTTGAAAATTGGTATACTGATGGGTAGCAAAAACAGCAAAAAGTAGGTATAGAGAAAGTCAGCATCCAAAAGTCTGCGTGGCACACCCCCCGGGTGTGTACTGTCTACAGTTAAAGTCACATAAATTGTGTATTTACCAGTGCAGTATCACATGGCAAAACACTATAACAGATATTTCCGACTATGTGCATTCCAACACAAACAATTTTTGTTTTTGCTCTTTTTTTCTTGGTTGCAATTTTTTTTTCAAATGAAATGGAAGTTTAAAGTTAATGATAGTATGCCCATCATACCATTGTAGGCATCCCTATATTTTGTAGCTGATGTTTATAGGCCAAAATAAGAACTTAAAAACCAGTAAAGCTGAGCTTGACTCCTTCAATTATATATCCTGGGAATTTCTTTGTTTGAGAGATATTCTGTTTTCCCTCCAGATGAGATCAGTTTAATTTGCCCTAAATCACATGTGGTATAAATTTTGACACCCAGTATACATATACATGTACCATATCCCTGCATGTACATTGTACAAAGCCTTTATGCCTGTGCATTTGTCCATGTGATTTACCATCAACCACAGATATGTGCTCCGTTGAGCAGGAAAAATGAAATGTAAAAATTAATCCTAATATCAATTATCAAGAAAAACAACTTTAGGTGCAGTCTGATGACTTCCCAATTGTTTTTGACTTAATTAATGACTGGACTGGACACCTTTGAAAATTCATTCAATTTCAATTTCTGAATCAGCTCCATGCAGTCTGATATGATCACCAGATCTAGTATAATAAAGAAAGGGAGCAAATCAATTTCAAGTTTTCAATGTTGTACGTCATTACAACTAAGGCTAAACACTAAAGTAAATTCAACCCATCGTGGAACAGTTTTCAAACAAATTCAGCCTACTGGGCAATCAAGCATATCACGCTATGCATGACTGGCAAATGATTGACCAGCAGCCTGGATTTGTTGGAAAAACGTCCCACGATGAGCTGAATCTATGATGCAAAATTTGCAAAGATTTTCGAATCGGGGTTTCAAATCCGAGGAGGACTCGAGAACCGGTTCTTCTAAAGGTTCTCACTGGATTACAACTAGGAGAACCAAAATTGGTTCGCGTAAGTTTCCAAGTCTCAAATTGTATGTTGTGTAAGATTTAGAAAGCGACATGCATTGTCTGTCAGAAAAACTGCAAAAAACTTAAGGCCAGGTACATGAGGGGAAGGTAATGACAGCCTCTTGATTTTACCCATTTTTTCTCAATATTTTGTGGAAATCGAAAGCCTGGTTTTGATGAGAACCAAAACTCATAAAAAGCCCTTTTTGAGAACCTAAACAGGTTCCCGCAATTGATTGCTAATTTGAACCCCTGTGAATGAAGTGCGGACTACAGTTCTCACCCCTCCCATTTTTTTGCCAACAAGGTCAAAATAAGTTGGAGATGCTTGAAACTTTCAAAACTTACATTTTTATACACACATTTTCAGTAATGTAAAATGTTAATCACACAATTCTTCCAAGAAACTCATTGTAAAAATGATAAATGGGGAAGAAAATTAATAGGTCAATAATTCTTCATGACAAATGTGTACTAGTACCCAAAAAACGAATGCGTGCTGCAGCTTTGAGGCACATTCTAAGCTGTGATATAGATCATATAATGATATAGTATATATATTCTCTACCAAATCTCCATTTCATCGGCACCTTTTGCCTTTTCACATCATCTGTTACAATTATCACCAAAACTATCTCATCCTCCCTCCAACCATGGACTGTAGCTATTCTCCAGTCCATGCTCCAACAAAATGATGTGTTCCCACCCACAACAAACCAACTCAACTTGGTTTTAATCATTTTGTATTCTGTTTTTTGTTCTGTAAAATATGTTCACTGATAATTACTTTCTTTGCCATAATTTCTTATACAGGTGTGGCCAATAGATTTTGTTTAATACTACTTTTTTTCTTTTTTAACACATCACTTTATGAAAACAGGTGTGTAAACAAATAAGCCTGTGATTCTTACTCTTGGTTGATCAGCAACAGTAGCATAGGGCAGAGGCAGATGGCTTTTACTGGGCTAACCAGCTCTTGGACCAATATTAAACGCAGTGTTTATCTTCTTCTACGTCCGTTTCCTACCGAAATGCAACTTGAGCAAAAATAGTGTAAAATTGTGCAGTCTACATACAATTTTTGCAAAAAAGACATTTTTGGAGCAGGTCAGCATCAAGACTTTTGTCTCTAAAAACAATTCACCCAGTTCATCCAGGGATTTTACCCCTAATTATAAACCATCCTGAAAACAGCTCTGTACTGATCAGCAACCCAGTAGTTTCCCTGCACATGGACAAATATTATATACACACTACATGGAGATCAAAATGATTGTCATTTTGTAACACTAACTGTGCAATTTACGTTGTTAAATCCTATGTTGTTTTAACATCCGGCAAGGTTCCCGACAAAGGATTCATGCACTTGTATAAATTCAAAAATTTTGTAATTTTCATCTTGTTTTGAAAGAACTTTTTGTGAACATTATTTACAATATTTTAATCACTGCAAAACAGTGCTGTTTATTTATACACAATAACCATTCAGTTGCCAAGTCTGGACTGTTAATCTTTTCCTCTGTATATAATCTTATGCAACAAATGATAAGGATTTCCTTACAAACAAAACAAATATTCAAGTGTTTTCCTTATAGTCATCAGCAATATCCAGCCCCTGGATGATACCTGGATGATATCTGCATGGAGGACATTTGTATACAACTATTTGATATCGTGAAGCGCCAATCAGGCGCTCGCAAAGAGGGCTTGTCAATGTCATGGTCCCATACGCACTGAACAAGTGCTAGATAAGACAAATTTTATATGGAAGGACAGGAAAAAACTTATCAATGCAGCGCTTAAATTGATTTTTCAAAGTAAAATGCTAATAACTATTTCAATGCAACCAAAGGTCCAAAGAACTGGAGCTGGAATAGATAAGCTTTTGGACCTACATTGATGCAATTCCACTGGCAAAGACTGGTCCTGAACTGAAGTTACATTCTTTAGGTGCTGCTGCCGCTTGGCCCTTACAAGAAATTGATTAAAAATAATATTAACATAACTTTGTAAAATGAAGCCTCTGCATTGTTTACTAAATAATGAAGCTGGGAGTTGAACTTGACCTGATTAGATCACAGTCCCCATTTAGTCTGCGATGAGGTAAAACAAAATAAGTTGCATGCATTTTACATGAAACATGAATTTCTGATATTCAATTTCTGATCAAAAATCAGGTGTTGTTTAATATTGATCATCACCTTAACCCTATAACAGTAATAGATACCACAAAATACCACGATGAAAACCACTGCGCATGCGTGAATCCCAGGGTCTGCGATGGCGCAATCACCCTAAGTGTTATATGCTCACAGAATTGCTGCCCGGGGCAGCGTAACCCATGTAGCTAACGGTCTGTGATCGTGTGCTTGGCATGCAGGGGGTCTAAGGTTCGAATCCCAGGGGTGCCAAGTGACTTCTTTCTTCATCTTCTCTCCCATTTCATTTCTTCTTTAATTTCCGATAGCAAAAAGCAGGCCCTTACCAAAGGTCGAGGCCTTATCTAAGCCTCGACTTAGCCTCAGAAAATAAGCCTCATGAATAGCCTCATATCCTTAGCCTCACCTTAGCCTCACCTTAGCCTGAAAATTAGCCTAATTATGCAAATTAGATAAGCCTCAAATAATTAGCCTCAAATAATTAGCCTCAAATCATTAGCCTCGCATTATTAGCCTCGTAATATTAGCCTCGTAAATAACTAGCCTCGTCTTAGCCTTACCTTAGCCTCACCTTAGCCTGAAAATTAGCCTAATTATGCAAATTAGATAAGCCTCGCAATATTTAGAGGCTAAGCTAAGACAAGGCTAATAATTTGAGGCTATTTTACGAGGCTAAACATTACATGCATGCAGGGACGGTTGGGCTATTTATTGATCCAGCTAGGTGATAAGTGTTACTGATATTTTTGGGGTGTTATGAAGTGGGGGTAGGGTTATTTGGTGAGTTGCATTTGGAGAGTTCCAATATGGTGAGTTGTCAATTGGAAAATCCAACTATGGTGAGTTGTCATTTGGTAAGAGTTCCAATATGGTGCAAGTTGTCACCTTGAGCATACTAGTATTGTAAAGTTTTATTTTTAAAGTTGGGATATGGTGTGCTGTCAATGTTACGGGACAGTTGTATTTTGAAGTGGGGAGGTGGTAATTTGTAGAGTTGTCACCTTTAGCGTATTGGAAGAGTTTATCTTTATGACACGTACACCATATCCCAATGTCACCAAACAACTCTTTTAATATGCTGAAGGTGACAACTCACCATAAGAACTCTCAAAATGACCATCCCCCACTTAAAAGTACAAACATCCCCATATACCACATGTCCACATCTCAACTTTTACCAAATAGAACTCCCGCATATAACTCTTTCAAATCGGGTGTAGGTGAAAACTCACCACACTTGAACTCTCCAGATGACCCTCCCCCACTTCAAAGTAGAAACATCTCCAATACATAATTGTATATATTGCATGCACACCACTTCATCCCAACTTAACATAACACTTCCAATATGACAACCTATCATATTTCATTATTTGAACTTTCCCAACAACATTAACTCACCATATTTGAACTCTCTAAATAACCCACCCCCAATTTAAAGTACAAACATCCCCAAACATCAATTAACATAACACCCTAACAACATCAGTGCAGTAACACGCTTTCACCAGGGTCAGCCAGCATCAAACTGCAGTATACATGTCTGCAGACTACAATACATGCATGTCTGCTGAATTCGACAACCTCAAAAAGGCCATATTTCCTGATGAAAAAGAAGCAATAAAATACATACTTTGAAACTTACTTAAAAGCTGATTTTTCTTCCAGAGATATGGTTGCCATGCTCCCCATGAACTAGGCACCAGTAAAAAAGCCTAAAATACCCTTTAAACTGTTAATTTTTCAAAATTATTGGCAATTCTGAGCAGCATACAGTAGTCTGCTCCCTGACAGTTGGTGACCTCTGACCTATCATGCGACCATATTTTTGAGGCCAATAAAAGCCTCAAAAAAGTTGAGGTTAATTTTAGCCTCAAAATTAAAGCAGGCCAAGACGAGGTTAATTTTTAGCCTCAAAAACATTTCAGGCTAAGACGAGGTTAATTTCTTAGCCTTGTCACCGATAAGGTTAATTTCTTAGCCTCGATGGCTAAGTTGAGGTTAATTTTTAGCCTCAAAAGATATCGAGGCCAAGTTGAGGCTAAGGTAAGGCTTATTTAGCCTCGACTTATGGTAAGGGGGGTTGGGTGTTAGGGTTAACGCATTATGCAATTGTGTACATAAGGTTACCAAGGCAGTTAAGCGAATGCCCTGGTGCCGTGTGTCATTACCGCTCATGCACTAATTAACCACGTACACGATAAGAGGAATCGGGAAGCACTGTAAAAAAAAAAAATTAGCAAGTGGTGGCAAGAAAGTTTCGCACCACGTACGTCGAAGTTCACTTTTCAAAGGGCGAACTGTTGTTACGAAAAACGGCTGGTTAAAAAAGTCTACAAAATGACCTCAAAAGGTCAAGTCTTCTGTTTAAAAACAAAATGTCGAAATTGCAACAAGAACTGTCAGTGATTGTCACCCTTGCGAGTGAAAATACAGCTTATTTAGCCAGTGTCAACATGGTGTCATTGCACATAATATTTTCTTAACATATTGGGCTAACTCCACCGTATTTCATCAAATAGTCGCCCCCCTCAAATAAACCCTCACCACCACTTTTTTCAACCAAGATGTTTCAAAAGTCCGATATTTCCATGCTATCTTGTGTAGTAAGCTTACCAAGTTGCTCACATGGTCGGTAATAGCAGCAATAAATGGCGAAAATCTGCATCAGAAACCCAGAAGTGAACCAAAAGTCAGTGTCAAAAGTTCATGGTTCGTCATTTTAGCGTGACCTTTAAGCTTACCTAATGATTTTAACGGGAATTGTCGTGCTAAAAATGACCTCTAATAAACGCCCCCCCCTTAAGAAAATGACGAAATACGGTATGGTTTTTTACAATATAACAGTAATGGAAAGAAAACTGAAATAATTGTTCTTCATTTTTCGGCACAAAAAATGACGTCACAGACATAAACAACGATCTCCTAATTAGCATATGGTCGCCATTCCTCCAGCTAGCTCGTCCTGTGATTGGTCCTTTAGTTATCTAGTTTTTATTCTATATCGCTGAAGTGTACTTGTTGTAGAGCTGGACGATAACTGCGTATGGTACATTGTGTTACAGTGTACATGTATTGTAACTTATCAAATACTTTTTGGTAGGGTACCTAGACTTGGCTATGAGCCATTGTGGTGTCAATACAAATTGGGCAGACTGACTGAATCAAGGGCAAGTTCGCTATCATCAGTTAATCCCCTAAATCAACAATAACAAACAAACTTGGCCGGTCATATGGAAAATCATATCAATTGCCAACTTTTTAACGAATTTAACAAGATAAGTTTTTATGAGATTATATGAAATCATCTTTGAACTTGCACTTGTGCTATTTTTATATGGAAATTTCCCCCATACGAGGAAACCTGTTTTGGCAAACATTGTTTATTGTTGATTTCAAAAGCATAGACTAAAATAAGTAGGCTCTACATGTACATGTATGCAGATACACATGAGTGCACAATATTTGTATATGCACCCATAGAGGGCAATGGCATATGTTTATAAACACATGTATAGAAGGTTGAGAGCCAGAAAGCCTCAACTCATAATCACCTGCTCCCACAAAATGAGCATAAATTTGCAAGGGCACTAGAAGATACAGTCCATAAATCAAGACAAAATTCAATAGTAAATAAAAGACATTGTGGAGGAAATATTGATTTTTGATGACCAAAGCAAAGTGAGTTACGGTGCTGAACCCTCGACATTTAGAGCCTACATGAGATAGATGGCAAGATTCAAACCATAATTATTTAAAACTGAAGAGCGCAAAAGACTTAGCACCTACATGTACTGCACAATGTACATCAGCCTTCATTGATTCATATAACAATATACCAGGTGGAGTGGGAGCTTTGACACAAAAAAATCAACAAAACATTTTGTGTTCTCACCTTGCATCTGCTCAAAAGTTTTGAACCCCCCTTTGTTTCCACCTTTTTCTCTATTTAAAACTTCCCCTCATGGTTCAAGTAAAATATTCAGATTCCCGCTTAAAACTCCCACTCCCTTCTGGCATAAATATTAAATTTGTTGCATGTATTGAAGTTCACATGATCCATAATTTAAGAAAGGAAAAGAAGAAGAGTCTGAGCCCAACAACATTATTTTTTTATGTGCATGTAGGCCCCTATACTACTCCCATGTTTTGTAATTTTCTGACATTAAAGTTCAAGCCTGTCTATATCAAGTACTGGCACTTAACCTTTTCCCCATTCATGTTCATAGCGTTCCTTCACTCCCCAGTCTTGTCTAGATTCATTCAGCATGTTGAGATGATGATTTAGTCAAATTTATGTGGTATTTCCTTCTCATGCATGTTTGATTGCTGGAACCGATATATATTAATGAGAAGCAGTCAACACACCTGCACACCTCACTGACAGGCAAAAATTGGTTAATTTGAAATTACAAAAATATTTTTGAACTTTTGAATTCAATAATTTTGAGTTTGAATTTTTTTAAAGCTTAACTTCCACCTGTATCAATTTGCCATAGAATAGATTTGAAAAAATGCAATCCAACAAAATGTATATATGTGCAGGACTAGGTATAATAAACTCGTGAGCAAAACATAGTAATTAATGCTTTTATTTCATCATACATTTCCACTTTTGATTAAATGGCATTGACCCCACTGCCAATCTGTGAGCTTTCAAGCCAGTTTTCCCCCCATTGTAGCCCCATAAAATTTTAAATATACGTAACTTGTAACTTTTGTTGGTTATGTAAAAGGCTGCTGTGAATCCATATTCTCCTGACCTGAGCTGATTGCTTTAATATCTTTTAACCAGGGTAGCAATAAATACAAAGATCATTCAAAGGCCTTTGTACCGTGTGTACTGTGCAGCAGCCGTACTAGCAGTCAAGTCATGATGGTGCAACACAGACGAAAATTACACTATATAAAAATGTTTCATTTTATGAATACCGTATTGGTCCGAGTATAGTCTCACACGTTTTTTATGTGAAAATTTTTCACAATTGGGGGTGGGATTATACTCAATTTCAAAAAAAAAAAAAAAGTTTATTTTCTTCCGGTGTTGGAGTGTCCCTGGACCTAGACCTAGATGCTAGGATCATTCATGGTTGACCTAAAAAAAAAAAAAAAAAAAAAAAATTCAAGATATTTTATTTTTTTAATATGAAAATTGATACTTTTTTCATGTCATATTTATTAATGATTTCAAAATGCATTCAAATTCAATGCATTTTGAAATCATCCAAACCGAAAAAAATTTTTTTTACAATTTCTGAAATTTTTCGAAAAATGGGGGGTGGGATTATACTCGAACGTGGGACTATACTCGGACGAATACGGTACATGGATTTCTTACATTTTCAAAAATATTTCAATTTTATTTTAAAAAGCAAAAACTGCACAATGTTTCTCTAAATGAGCAACACAGAATTTTGGTCTCACGTATGGGATGGAATGGGACAATCATGTTGACTATTATAGGAGCCTACTGTACATAAACAAAAATTTCCTTGTTCTGATTTTTGTAGCATAACATATTATGCCCTATCCAATGTCTCATCTTCTGGAGATAATTTTATTTTACTAAAAAAAAACTTACTTGATGTCCTGGATAGACTGGTTTATACAACTCTTGACATCAAACAGAAATTTTCCAATATTTGTTTATCCCTTTATTAAATGTAAATACTAGTAATGTGTTGTACTTGTTCTGTCATCATCATCATAGCATAGTATTGTGGTTTATAGAATACTTTGATTATAGCGTGTCCATGTTTATTTGTTCATGCAAAATGACAATGATATCTGTATTTGAAAAGATCCTTTTTGTCATGGCTAATGGCTCTGAAATCCTGTGGGAAAAAACCATTATTAGTAGGGATTTTTATGGTCCATAGTACATCTGTATGTTGTATTTTAAAATAACATTTCTTTATTGAATTTATCCGATGATCATGATGTTCCTAGGATTTTTTGCTGATCACATCTTGTGACATTTTCACTTAGATTTTATGATTCTGGTGAATGCTGATTTGAAGAAAGTAGCTTTACTTTGGAAATCCAAATTTGAGTAAATAAGCAAAAATAAACAAATTAGCACATTTTCCAAAATGTATAGGGGGCCTACTGATTTAGTGCTTTGTTTTGTTTTTGTTTTCTGGTCTTACTTTAATATATAGATGCAGACCCATACTGCCCTCCCATGACAAAAGGAAGTATGGGACAAATTGATGTTATTGAGATATGGCGCAAAAACCATATTTTCCTTGATTTATTAAATATTTTAAGTAATATTCATACTATATGGGGTTCTGGTATGTTAAATTAGTGTACCTTATCAACTAGCATCAATTTCCTTAAAACAATGAATAATTATTTACATAAAATCATCACAATTTTCCAATTTTATGTCCCATGCTTCCTTTTGTGGTTGTTTTTCGCCAAATGCCCTATATTTTGTGTGTACAAATCTGAGGAAGCAAGTATTATTTTTTCGATTTACCTACTTTATGAAGATATAACTTAGCCAAACTTTTATTTAACAAAAAGAGAGGGGTATAAACAGTTAATTTAAGCCAAAAAAGGCATTTTGAAAAAATTGTCCCATACTTCCTTTTGTCATGGGAGGGCAGCATAGTCAGGAGAGTATGGTGGGAGTGATGCACCCCACATAAATCAGCTAAAGGTCTGCTGTATCTGTAAAAAATAGTAAAATTGGGCCAAAAATGCAAGAAATCATGAACTTTCTGTCAAATTTGTTAAAAACTGGATCCAAAAATCAAATGCAGAGGGGATAAAGGTCTACTTAGACTACTTTTGGCCAGAATGAAGATTTCTCTACACCCCCACCAAAAATTCTGGCTACAGGCCTGATCGATGATTCTTCTTATTCTTAAAAAGAGTCCAAAGAGTAAAGCACTATGATATGAGTAGTAGGAATGAGCATTCTCGTCTCTCCACATGCTTCCCTTGTGGCATACAGGCACCATCAGGGGTAGAATTTCTGCCCGATAAATCTATGAATCAATGCTCACAAAGATTCTCGAAAAAATTAGTGCATGAATCCAAAGATAGTATCTTTGATGAATCAAAGCTGATTCTCATTATTTCAATGATAATTTGTGAGACTCCTCCTTGCAAAAAAAGCATTTGCAAGAAGCCAGATTGATTCTCCTGTGCAATGCATCCAGAGCCTTGAGCACCTCTGAATTCCCAGCTCTTATACTTCATACTGACAAGCTTGCTACCTAGGCAGTTTTCAAACAAATAAAAAAGTCATCTAAAGATTTGGTTGCACTTCAAATGATAAAGCTGATATTTTCCAAGTTCATTACCTAGCTGGGGGTTTACACCCCCAGCTAGGTACTGTAATGCTCTCCGATTCTTCTTTCTTCTTCTTCTTCTGGCAACAAACTTCAAAATGCTTCTCCTCCTACATGTTACACCCTACAATTACGTAACTTGCACATATGACAGCGTTCAAGATTTGACTTACGTTTGGCGGACACGCATGTGAAAAAAAAGTATTTAGGGGTGAAAAGAACCAAAATTCTTGAATGTTTATATGTTTCCAAGGGTAAAATGTCATCTAGTTTCAGATTTTGGCACTTAAAACTCCCTATCTTTTATAGATTTTGAGAAAAAATCATTTTTTGGTCCGATTTTGGCCGAAAATGGCCATTTTGGGGTGACAAAAATTTTGACTTGCAGATTTCCTGTGAGTATATGAACATGAAAACTATCAAATAGTGCCTAATTTTCTATTCTAATTGTGTAACAAGGGTACAATTGTGATATTAAAAGCATTGAATGGGATCCATATATTTCTTTATTTTTGTAGCAGGGGTAGAAACTTGAGGGTTCGGGTGACAATTGATTTAGAAAAATATACAATATTCGCATCATTTTCAATTTGAAAACGCCATATCTCCACAATGGTATGAGCTATAGGGATGCTTTAAGTGTTTATTTGCTCAATATTTCATTAGCTAAATGGTGCTATAACAAACAAGTAAGCTTGATCTACAGAAAATAATATAACTTGCAAAATGCTACCCCCACCCCTAAGGATTTTGAGGGCATGAAAAAAGTCACAGATTTTGCAAAAAAAATAAGTCCTTCAAAATTGGGAGGTTTGAGGCTAAACAAAAGACATGTTGCCCTTACCAATGCCTCCCTCTAGAGCAACATGTTTTTTGTTTAGCCCTGAGTATCCCCATTTTGAAGGACTTATTTTTTTTGCTCCAAATTTTGCTCCAATTTGGGGACTTCGGGCAGAAATATGCCTGTACAGTGCTATTGGCAAAATTTTCAAGTTGATAATTATGCATTTTTTATGTCAGATTCAGTTTCCACACAAAATTTCACCCTAGAAAATGTTCCTTTAAGTAGGATATCTTTCACTTTAAGTTTCCACCATTCTGTCCGCCAAACGCAAGTCAAAGCTTGAACGCTGTCATATGTATCGCCTATATCCAGTGCCCATATGGTGCAAATAGAATTGGGATCAAAGGTCATTAAAGGGGCATTTTCGGTATATAACCAAATATCTTCAAAATGCTTCTTCTGCCACATATTACATAGCACAATGACGTCACTTACACATGTGCATCGGCTATACCCAGTGCCCATACCTTGCACACAGAATTGGGGTCAAAGGTCATTAAGGGGTAAAATCTTACAATTGCATTATCTGGACATCTGTAAGGAGTATGGGGCTCAAACTCGATACAATAAATCTCATGACCAGGGGAACATTTTGTGGGGGTCAGGTCAAAGGTCATGCAGAGGTCAAATTTTAGAAACGCATTTCCTGGACATCTGTAAGGGGTACGGGGCTCAAACTTGGTGACAACAAACTTAATGATCAGGGGAACGTGTTGGAACACTTTGCAGGGGTCAGGTCAAAGGTTACCCGGGGTCAAATCTTTATAACTTCATTTTCTGGATATCTGCAAGGGGTATGGGGCTCAAACTCAGTGACAACAAATCTCATGACCAGGGAACATTTTGCAGGGGTCAGGTCAAAGGTCATGTAGAGGTCAAATTTTCTAAATGCATTTTCTGGACATCTGTTAGGGGTACGGGGCTCAAACTCCACAACAACAAACTTACTGACCTGGGGAACATTTTGGAACACTGTGCAAGGGTGTCAAAGGTCATCTGGGGCCAAAGGGTAGAATTTCATTTTCTGGATATCTGTAAGAGGTACGGGCTTAAACATGGTGACAACAAACCTCAAGACCAGGGGAACATTATGGAACATCATGCATAGGTCAGGTCAAAGGTCATCTGGGGTCAAATCTTAGAATTGAATTTTTTGGACATCTGTTAGGAGTACAGGACTCAAACTCGGTGAAAACAAACCCCATGACCAGGGGAGCATTTTTGGAACATTTTGTAGGGGTCAGATACCTCCACAACACCAACATGTCCCAGCTAGGTTTGTGGTCTATGACCACCATTTGCCACTAGTTGAACTTGTACACTGACAATGGAAATCATTACCTCTCAGCAATGTAATTACAAAGTTTAGGATTTGAATTCTGAAAGCAAGTTCAGGCATTTAATTGAATTAAACATACAAACATTCTAGCTTAAAAAAAGTTTTAAGGAAAATGCATTAACTGGCAAATTACAAGAAAAATTTGCCATGTCAAGCTATACACAACAGGTATTGTGTGGTGATATTTCAGAAATGGCTTGTTAGAACAAAGCCTGGCTGGTGGGATGAAATTTTGTTTTGGAAGGTTTGATAGTCTGAACTTGAAAGGATCATTGTTGTATAGTTATCAATTCAAATTCAAGCAAAAGTTTAAAACCAAACCTCTAGACAAACAAATCAACTGTATTGGGACAGAAGCAATGCCGAAAAAAAATACAAAATGTGTGGAAGGATGAGACACTGTTCACACAAACATGAAAATAATAGCATTTATGTAATGTCGTCATGGGGATGCATTTTGCACATGAAATCTCAGGATATTGCCCCCTATCAACTTGCGAAGAATTAATACTTGACAACAATTCTGCACTGCACATGACAACCCGAATGCAAAGGTTGGAAATGTTAATCAGGATGTATGATTGCAGCAGTTTTGAAGCAGTGTTCACCAAATTGCAAATGACCAACTAAACCCAGGCCTGGTTCACCCTGTATACTAATGCTATAGTATTACTGGTGGTATCCAAATGGTCGCATGTCACAAATAGGTCACCCAAAAATGGAGCAGCCGTAACATGAAAACGCTTTCTTCACACTTCAAGTTAGGTTTATTCTAAAAGTATAATACCGATTGTAGAAAGTTTGGTGTCATTTTGTAGATAATTATGTTCTTTTTCAAATACAAAAAACCCCAAGTCAATTGGACAAGTACTTTGAGATTTATACCTCAATATGTAAGATGTGTCAATGGAGCAGCCGGTTCGGGAGAGCCGGTTCGGAGAGCCCCATAGGGTTATACACAAAATTGTGAAAATATGGCAAACTTCAAACCTTTGTATCTTGAAAAGTACAAATAGCATGGACCTCAAATTGCACATATATCATCCTGGATTGTAGATCTACCTCATAGTACATCAACTGTAACAAAAGATGTAACCAATTAATTGCCTAATTAAATGCTAATTAAGACAGTTTTCCCTATATGTTACTGTACAAAGTGTGCATACTATGCTCCGACATTTCTAAATGGACTATCTCTTGCCTGAGTCACCCTGCTTATTCAAAAGAACACATATTTTTAAGGAAATTTTATGAGGAATTCAATTATGCTATTAGTTTTAGTGCCAGAAATGGAGGAAAAATTTTTGATTGAAAAGTGTCATAAAAATTGTGAAATTATTTTACAATTTTTGACCACCCTGTATGTTTAACGCAAGGGATACTAAACTCTTTCTTCCTAATTTGTTTGAAGGACCCATGCAATGTCTTTCTGAATCCATATTTATTTTGATCTACATAGCTTTCAGAAAAGGAAAAATATGGGGTTCACCATGACAAGAAAGATGCTAATTTTGTTGTTGTTCCACCCTGTATATTTCTCACCCACCCTGTATTATGATGTTATGCTTTGTTGATTTGGCATCCTTGTAATATGAGCTTTCCAGAAATATATACTTATAATGGTCTAAAATGTATTCATTAAAAGTTGTGTTGAATTGAATCAAAATTGGTGATATTTTTCTCATTTTACATTATGTTACACAAAAGATGACCAATTCATGACATGCGACCAAATAGCTATTTATACTAGAAAACAAATTAGTCCGTACTGGCACTAGTTTACCAAATAAAAACAACCTACAAAATCAAAACAAAACCATTGATGCATACTGTTTGTGTTTGTTGCACCTTGTACAGGGTCAACCATAAATTTGGTTCTCAGACCCCAATTTGACCCAGCTATAAAAATGCATAGAGCTACCAAATGAAATGTACATACAACATCAACTTAAATTTTGTGAGACTTGTCACAGTTTGCTGATATTAACCAATGTGTAAATACTGCAATCATAATAACACATGACTCATGTCATTTACATTATGATAAGTTGCACCATGTATGTGTGCACTCACAGTTTGTTTTGATCAGGTTTGGAGGATCTGTAAGCTGGAAATGACTGGTTCCGTTGTTATTCTATGGAACCTGGGAATTAAGGAAATATATCTCAGGCTGGTTAAAATAGTTCACTTTGTGCCAAAAACCTTATCTATGTATGTAATGATAACATGCACCTGATTTCAGTGCAGGAGAACCGAGAAAAACCCCGGGGAAAAACCTTTGGTATTATGTATCTACTTTGTAATTTGACATTGCTACCGGTACCACAAAATGCTGTAAGGCTTTTCAAATGTACAATGTTGGCAATCTGTAGAAATATTCACAAACTTTCCTTAAATGCAGGCCTTAAGGTAGAAACATCGGCTACGGTGTCATGCAAAGATTTGGTTTAAACTGATACAGGATGTGTAGTTGGGTGAGAGAAACTTGCCTGCCAAATTTTAATTTTTGCCAACAAAGGGTTTTTTTGAGTTATGCCATTTTTAGTCATTTAGGAAACCCCATTGACTTTGTACATAAAGTGGTTTTGACACTAAGCCTTGTTCACTAAAATTGGTAAAAGTTTGAAAATGGATACTATGTTTAAATATTATTTTTTCTCCTTTCTATCCCATTTATAGAACTGGTTTTTTGGATCTCTTTATTACCAAAATGTTACCAAATAATATTAGTGACTTCTTTCCTATATATTGGCCAGTAATAAAGGGGATATTTTAAGGTAATGTTAGTACTTGCTCAAATTTTCTTGATTTTATCTAGAAACACTGAATGACCCAATTTCATAATTATTGTCTGAGCTAACCATAGGGCCAATTTAAACAAACAAGGTGTCATATGAAAGGTTATTATATTTAGAAACTTTTCTCGCCAGCTTTTTTTAATAAAGTGTTTCTATTTTAAGTTATGGGTGTTTCTAGATTTCCCTAATTTAAAAATAGAAAAATGATTTTTGTCAAAAAATAAACACTTTATAAAAAAAATCTGGCGAGAGAATTTAGATATTAGGCTTATTAACCACCCCACAAACTATGGAAACCATATCACATTCCCTCTAGGCTAGCAATAATTATTTGTAGAAAAAATTGGGGAATTTTCAGAAAATAGAGAAAAACATAAGAAATGTTTAAATTTTTATGAAACACTAAAAATAAATGGAGTAAAGACTTATCTTAAATTGGTTATATATTTGAAATGGATACATAATTCTGATTTGATATAGTGGCTATTTTCCTGCATGGGCCTATTATCCGATGCTCCTACCTTAAAGATCCAAAAAATGTCTGCTCTTTTTCATATCTTGTGTACATTTGATACTTTCATGTACAATTTACTTCTTTGCAGTCAGTTGCATTGCTTACAGGAAGGTAATAATTAACCAGGAAGTATACACTGTATTTGAGAAGGTAAGGCAGAGCAAAATGGTAAATATTGGAAGTTAGTCAAGTTACTGTGTTTACCAACTAGATTAAGCTCCAGATGGCATTACACCATTTAACAAATAGCAAATGAGATTTCCTACTCCATCCATGCAGTACAAAATTCCAACCATCCAAGTTTCTAGGGTCTGTGCTTAAATCGCAGGTAAATCCTTTGTTTCACTATTCACAACATGCACTCACCTTTCACCAGTGACCACTGAATACCATTTCTAAAAGATTGAGTGCTTGTAAAATAAAAATCAGTATAAACCTTGCAGAAGTCCATGGTTTCTTTTTCTCTCAAAATATTGATGATGATGGTTGGTGTCAATGACCTTATTATAGCCAAATGCATATTTTATATTGTACATATAGTTGCCATAGGGGAAGTATATGATAATTCACAATGCTGAATGCTATTCCAACATCAACAGTCAACACTTTCCCCAGCCATTTAAGAGGTAGGTATATAGGCCTAACAATAACAGTTTTAATTTGTATACAATGTATATTCTTATTGGGCATGTATAAAATCATCCTTATGATCATGGTGTCAGTCTGTGGTATTTTGAATTTGTGTTAACTTGGACTATTATTCTGTGAAAAGTATGATCAGCAGGCTGGTAGCCACTAGCCATGCTAGCCAGTCAAAACAGCACTGTACATAAAGGTCGCATTTACTCACATAGACCATAAGCAGTAGAGAGAAGTGCAGAGAGGAAGTGCAGGGACCAAAACATCCCAAAAGGACTGGAAACTGAGTGGTCAGTGTAAAGACTGCCACCAAACAGTCAAAGTCCCCTGTATGCTGTGAATTCTTGCATATTCATGCGGGCTGTTCGATCATGCATGTTTATAAACTCAAATACATTCTAGTTTAGGTGATTAAAAAAAAACTATGGGCATGTGGGCAGTTCAAGTACCGTTGGTCGGTTGGACATTGTTTGGTTTTAGTTGCAAATGACCCAAAAAAATACATTGTAATCTGTAAAAAATGGCACATTTATTGCACTTGCTTCTTTCAGTTGAAATCAATCTACTTTTGCCCCAAAAAAAATGCAAAAGGTCAGTTAGTTAGGTCCTTTTTGGGGCTGTGCAATAATTATGTGTATCCCCGGGGTGGTGAATTCTCAAAATGGTCTGCCAAAAATTACTTGCCCCCCCCTTTGGCCGTGCCAAAAAATCTTTGCCCACCCCTTTTGATGTGCCAAAAATCTTTGCCCCCCTTTTGGCGTGCCAACAAATCTTTGCCCCCCCTTACACATGCAGGATTTTGGGGAACTTGCAAAAAATTGCTTGTAGTACTAGTCTAGAACATTATAGGCCTCTAATGATGTGGACATGTGGTGTGTACACCACAATTGGGGAGGCCGGATAAGGTTATCACTATTTTCACTGGGATTATGAGAAAAATATGAGCTTTCTTCTGAGGCTAAAATCTCCATTTTGATAGGAAAAGGTGGGGGGATGAGGCTGTCGATCAAGTACGACCCGTGGTAAGTTGTATAAATTATAAAGCATTGCCAGTTTATATAGGCATATAGGCCTACCTCTGGCATATACCTAAATTAAAATAAAATTATTATATCTATACCGCCTGGTCCTGTCCAGTATTACCTTAGAAGTAGAAGTAGAAACAATCTTTGTTTAGGCCTACAACCAGCACCATAACCATTGATAACTGGTTTGACCCTCTGTCTGCTGCTGGAGCTGCAAACTCAAATTACATGTGCTGGATTGAAGGTCAACTGACCTTTAAAAATGAGGTACAATGCTGTGAATGCTTATTTCTTCATCCATTATTTTAAAGCTGAATGTTGACTAGAAATACGCATAACTTATGCTAGCAAGCTGTATTAAAATGAATATACACTTCTCCAAAAACAAAATATTTCTCTTAGATACCTTATGTAGCATTTGGGTAGACTTTACCCTGTAACAGTCCAGTTTTGTTATTGATTACCCGCCATTTGTCCCATAATAAACACGAACGGTACATGCACCATGCACACAACACAGTGCAAAAATGAACAATGAAAATATCAATATCGTCATACGACATCGCTAACATACGGTCACAATTTACTCACCAGCACCAACATTCGACCAAAGATTGTTCCACGATTGCATCCAAAGGAAGGCAGATATATCTTCTTTCATGAGATGGACACAGAAGGATCTTCGGAGCATGAAAATTGTAGTTTTCAGATGTAGAATTTTGCAAATCTATCGAGACTAATGTACGTGCAAAATGGTGGTGTCTGTCTATTTTGGTTTCAGCTGATGGTCGATACCATGCTAATTTGCCATGCTTTCAAAGGGTGTGCAACAAATAAACCATACAAATATTTCGCGTTTTAGGAGTCAAATCAATGAATAATGTAACATTATTTTAAAAATCAGCCCATATATAGAGATCTTTGCTTCTGTTGGTACTGCAAAGTATTGGTTAACATAGTTTAGCATCAAAATAATCGTATCAAAACATTGCCTCACTTGTAGTCTGTTTACCTAATAATAGTGGATCGGTCCCATGTATGGGCTATACAATGTTTACATTATGGCCATTTGTTTGGGTTTGCATGCAAATTTCGCAGTTATATGCTAACCAATCGGGGTTTGGGTTGATGACATCACATGGAGCTCGCGATACTTTTGTGTTTTGGGAATAAAGGGCATTTCCCAAATGGGTTATCACGGTTTCACCCAACTTGAACCCTGGCGGCACGTACACACGAAATATGGATGGATTTCCAGTGATTCACGTTCTATTTTCACAACAAATCCCACGGAACCGCGGAAGGTGGCTAAAATCCTTGTTTTTGTCTTTGAAGGAAAAAAAACCGGAAGGGGGGGGGTTGGTGTTCATAAACACTTTGTTGGTAGGGGTTAGGAGAGAATGGAGGAGGGTCTGGGGAGGATTTAAAAATTAGACCCCATTTGGAATTACCTATTCTTTGATCAACCGAACTTTTTGACTTTCATCGCTTGGAGGGGCGCAGAATCGATGCTGAATTGGTCAATTTGGCGCCCCCTAAGGGTGGCGCCAGGGCATGTTGCCCCCTCTGCCCCCCCCCGTATAGTTACGCCACTGTGTAGGCTATCCCAATGACTCACTTCTCAAAACATCAGGCAAACATATAGGTTGGAATTCCGAAAGGGGGTTTAAACCTAGGTTTAGGCTTAAGCCGGGACTAGTTAGACCCAGGTTTAAGTTAGCACCGGCTTAAGTTAAACCACCTTTCGGAATTCCAGCCATAGACCAGAAGGGCCCATAGGCCTATAGGAGTCACAGTACATCTTTTGCCATGGGATGGGAGGGGGTAGTAAAATGGATACAACTTTAAAAGTATTAGTAGTAGAACCCCTGGTGGTTTTTTTTTTGGGTTTTTTTGTTTTGTTATGTTTTGTTTTTGCATTTCTTACCGTACCTTTTCCCCTTCATTTGACACCACGGGGGTGTTGTAGTCTTCCTGGGATTTCAAGATATGCCCATTTAAGACCAAAAGGTTAGTCAAATTAGTAAATAAGGAAGTAACATGCACTTCTCTAGTGCGCCTGCGGCCCTGCGGAGGGGGGGCAAGACAACATTTTACTAAAAATGGTCTAAAAATTCCGAGTAAAATATACAAATCTTAAACATCAGGGCGGCGGCGTGGTCCGCATCGGGGAGGGGGGAGCAAGCGACTTCTCACAGGGGGCCGGGGGGAAGCTATTGCCCATTGTCGGGCCCATTGTCCGGATAACTAGCTAGTGGCGGCAGAGTCATTAAAGTTTAGGGAAAGGGGCCAAGAATATCAAAGTAGTGTTGGTCTCGAATTCAATTTCAGTCATGATGCAGTCATGTCTACAGTAGAATTCATCTCGACCTTTGCAGGACTTAAACCCCATTAAAAGCTATTAAACTAAGATAACACTCATTGAAACAGCTCAACTGATTAAATCGGATCTTCTCTGGTTGTGCACATGTGTCTGTTTTCATGTGCGATATCGCAATAAAGCTGGTATTATAGCTTCAGTTGGGTAACCGATTATAAAGGAAACGAAAGGAAACAATGGTATGTGTACCTTTGTTCACGAAATGAGACAATGGCCTGCTTTTTGTAAACCAGCATTCTTGAAAATGAGCAACATAATGATTGTTGACTTAACACGGTTTGGAAATAATTTCTTCATATTTTTGGTGTTATCTGTCGTTTACATATCCTTCCTAAAACACAAAAGTGCGACCCTCTCCAAACACCTAAATTAGCTAAAAATTTAGGACATGTTACAAAACTATATTGTCTAGAATTTTAGAAGAGTACTTTTAATATTGGCCGGTTATTTTTCACACAGCGACGTTAACTAGGCAATGTACTATTCTTTATATACACTAAAACACCGAAGTACGAACTTTCCAAACATCTAAATTAGCTAAAAATTTAGGACATGTTACAAAACTGTATTTTCTAGAATTATAGAAGAGTACTTTTAATATTGGCCGGTTATTTTTCACACAGCGACGTTAACTTGGCAATTACCCATACTTCTAACATACGCTATTTGTAGAGGTTACGCGTCAATGGTAGAGCACTGTGTATTGTGTATAGGAAAACGGACAGTAACTGCAGTATGTTAGGCCTATAACCCAATGACCCCCTTTTTATTTTGTTTGTACCCAATGCCCCCCTTTTTTAAATAACGTTTTGTACCCCCCCCTGGGATATAACCCCATTATAGACCTAATAATAGATATATAGCTAGATCCGTCTCGGTTCAAAATTATTTCCGTGTAGTGCGCCACCAAATGAATTTCAATTTCAAGTTTTTGCTTTGATTAGTAAAATCAGGCACAAATGAATGATGGCGTTGTATGCAGTATTTCATTTTGGAATTCACACGAAATAATAGCACAAGCTACAATGTAGAACGATTGAGGAAAGTCACATGTATCTTCGCTTATATTTTTGGAGTTGAACATATCTAGGCCTACGAGTGTTTTACGTAGGCCTACATGTTGAGCTTTATCATGTTTATCATGCATTTTATAGTATGGTATTTTGTCATAATGATGGTCCAAGTTTTCTGTATTGAAAGTTTGACATGATGCAAATGCCTCTAGATTGGTCTGGGTGTGTGATGACTATCGTGCATTTTAGAGAGTTTCTTTCTTTTGTTGCAAAATTTGGTTGTGGTCGTGTGAATCTTAGATAGCAAATTTCATTTTTGGTTTGCTCCAAATATTCTTCAAGTTTGTTGTTTTCAGACTCTAATGGTACCCGATTTGATTTGTGTATGAAAGGAGCAATTTGTTGTTGTCTTTATCGTACATGATAAAACATAGGCCTACTCTCTTTCTTGCAAAATTGGTGTGTGGCGGTGTGCTTTCGCAGAATTTGCAAACCTTGATCTAGATAATATAATGCGAGATATGCAAATTACATAGGCCTATGATAAAATGTCACTTTCGCATGATAATGCACATAATTATTTATAGGTCATTTAGTTCATTTAGTTTATGTTGGCAAACAGTCCCTTCTTCTCCTTCAATCTCCATCTCCTTCCTTCGTCCTACTGCTTCTTTCTCTTTTCCATCCTCTGCATATTCTTCCCCCCCTTTCATCCACCTTATTCTCCTCCTTCTCCCTCACCTCCTTTTTCCTTTCTGTTCTTCTAAAGCTTTTCATCTTTTGGCATAGCTATAGAATACCCATCTCACCTCCCAACACACAGGGTTAGGGTTAGGGTTAGGGTTAAGGTTAGGGTTAGGCACCCTGAGCGGGGTATTCTATAGTTATTCCCATCTTTTCATTTATATACATCTAGGCCTGGTCCAAATGGGACATGGCCTAAGTGGGGCATGGCCCTAGTGGGACATGGCCTAAGTGGGACATGGCCCTATAGTGGACATGGACCTAGTGGGACATGGACAGCTATGGACCAAGTGGGACATGGCCTTAGTGGGATTGGACGAAGTGGGATTGGACCAAATGGGATTGGACCAAGTGGGAACTGGACCAAGCGTGACATCCCGTGACTATCTCTAAGGTTCGCTATCACTAACGTGTAAAGTCTATGGAGATGAGAATCCCGCTATCTCTAATAGAGAAAAGGGTTCGCTATACCTAAAAAAAGGTCCGCTACTTCTAAGGTTTGATATCGCTAATTTGTAATAAGGTTCGCTAGTTCTAAGGTTCGATATCACTTTAAAATAAGGTTCGCTATCACTAATTTAAAATAAGGTTCGCTATCACTAATTTTGAATAAGGTCCGCTATCACTAATTTATTGAAGGTTCGCTATCTCTAAGGTTCGCTATCACTAATTGCAATAAAGGTCCGCTATACCTAAGGTTCGCTATCACTAATTTTGTTTAAGGTTCGCTATCCCTAATTAATCAAGGTTCGCTATCTCTAAGGTTCGCTATCACTAATTTCGATTAAGGTTCGCTATACCTAAGGTTCGTTATCACTAATCTTAAATAAGGTCCACTATCTCTAATTTTAAATAAGGTCCGCTATCTCTAATTTCAAATAAGGTCCGCTCTATCTCTAATTTTAAATAAGGACCGCTATAGCAAACCTCATTTGAAATTAGAGATAGCGAACCTTATTTAAAATTAGAGATAGCGAACCTTATTTAAAATTAGAGATAGCGAACCTTATTTTAAATTAGTGATAGCGAACCGTAGAGATAGCGAACCTTAGAGATAGCGAACCTTAGAGATAGCGGACCTTATTTAAAATTAGATATAGCGAACCTTAGGGATACCGGGATTGTTAAAATTAGAGATAGCGGACCTTATTTTAAATTAGTGATAGCGAACCTTGGAGATAGCGAACCTTCAATAAATTAGTGATAGCGGACCTTTTTTAAATTAGAGATAGCGAACCTTATTTAAAATTAGTGATATCGAACCTTAGAAATACCGAACCTTATTAAAAATGAGTGATATCGAACCTTAGGTATAGTGGACCTTTTTCGTAATTGGTGATAACGAACCTTAGGGATAGCGAACCTTAGAGATAGCGGTCCTTAGAGATAGCGAACCGTCGCCGGACCAAGTGGGATTGGACCAAACGGGATCGGACCAAGTGGGAATAATAATCCTAAATATTTCTTTTTTTTTTTCATGTGTAAGCAGAGGTCACAACGTGAACTTGAGGCTAAATATCTGAATCAATGGCCCGGATTAGTGTTTCTCAAATTATAAAAATAACTTCCAAGCCACCCTTTTCGATTAAATAAGACAAAAATTGTTACCTCTTTCTTCGAAAATTAGGGTAAGATGGGGTAAGTGGGACACTTAAAGTTATTATTGGATATAAAACTCTTGTAAGTGAATAAAGATTTGACTTATGTTTTTGTAATTCAAGTATAATCCTAGGACAATGTCTGGTGTTAGTTTTGGGGCGATACTCCAATTCAGTACAGAATGGCGGGGCCAATTATGTAATGACTCAACTGTCCCACTATACCCCAACACTTTGGGGTAAGTGGGACACATTAGGGGTAGGGGTAATTTGACACATATATTTATGATATTATTACATCAAAAGAACATATTTTACAGCAATACAAATTTATATTGGAGCATTTGGGCATTATTAACATAATTATAGGGCCTACTATATAGGAATACTATACTAGCATTATGTTTATATATTTAATCTGAATAAATGAGACAGACTTTTTTCATGGTTTTTGGTGACAAAACCCAAAAAACCCACGATTTGCGTAATCAAGTCATTCAATAGGCGTTTTCAGTATTATTTAATTTTTGAGTTTATTGGCGGCATTATATGCAATTTAAATTAGTAATTTTGTTATTTTTTGTATCAAAAATTAATTTCCAGAACCACTGTCCCACCTACCCCAAGTGGATGGGGTAAGTGGGACACTATACTAAATAGGCCCTAATTGGCTAAATTGCATGATTTCATCATGATTTTCTGCTATCAGGCTTGTAAAAAGCATCCTTTTTTATGGTAAATGAAATATATTATCTCTCAATTTCTCCTAATTCTCAGCAAAGACTTTTAAATATTTGGTAATAAATAAGTATAATTGGCCGCCACATCAAGGTAATGTTGGTCTCAAGCATCTCCCGTAGCTCAAATACCAAACTAACTCCAATATTGAGGAGTGAAATTATAACATACATATTTGCAATGGGGTAAGTTACCATTCGGTATCGTATTGGTGGATTTAGTGCTGCAATGAAAATCTAGTATAGTAAGTGTCCCACTTACCCCACTGTCCCACTTACCCCATCTTACCCTATAAGAAAAGTTTTCTTTTAGAAATGTGCCAAATTGGGGTAAAATGGGACGCCATTGATTTACTGTGTGCTAGTTCGCACTGTCCCATCAACAAAACAAAATCCCATATAGGGCCTAAATCAATGGCGTCCCATTTTACCCCAGCTGTCCTATTTTACCCCAGCTTCTTTACAGCAACAATTTCGCATGGGGTAAAATGGGACATCTAATTAAAATAATGACGCCGGAGACCGACGTGCACCATTTTTGGTGAAACGTGAGTCTGGACTCTCGGTTGTTTTGTAGTGGTCACTTGTCGGGTATTAGTATTATAGCCGAGTAAAATCTGGTGTGCCAATTTGCCCCACTTCCCCTATGGATAGTAAGGGCCGGGGTGATGGGTGTGTATAATGAATAAGCAACATTATAGCAAAATATTGTGCCCAAACCAAAATATTTTCCCGGATATTTTCATCCCATGGACCATGGACATGATGGATGAAGCTATCCCCTCCTTACTCATCATTGCGTGTAAGTTTTAAATAATAGATGGCGCTATGTCGCTTAACCGAATAGCTTCATAGGCAAGGGAATAGCCAGGACAGAAATAGTTAAATGTTTAAAACAAACGCACACAAGTTGAAGAAAGTTAAACAAATTGGATGTCAACTTTGGGCAACTTTGCACAATTTTCCATGGGACATGCGGCCTAAAAAACCCCAAAACAACAAACCAACTGATTTCAACCTGAAGTATTGAGTGCAGAAGTAATTGGAGATAATGATTTTATTCAAAAGACATTATTTTGGGGCAAAAAGGAAAACTATATGTTTAAAATCAACCAACAACGAGCCTGAGTCCGAATCCCAGCTTCCCAACTACTAGTTCAAGACTGCGTCTTGAGGTTCGAGGCCGAGTCCGGTGATTGTTTAATATATGTCGAGTCCTCTCACAACTCGAACAGTGTTTGAGCAAACATTGACCTACCTTGACCTAAGGCACGGCACGGGTGGATCACTGCCTTGTCATCTGTTTCACGATGCTTTGCCAGGTTGTTCTCTGATTTGCTAGCCTTCCAATTTCCACCAGGGATGTCAAGTTAATGGTTGAAGAGTCTCACTGTCTTGATGCAATCCGCCCATCTCTTTGCGGGTCTTCTAGTAGCTCTTCTAGTATAACTTATAGGGTGATATTTGAATTAGCATTAGCATTTTGTCTTGCTACATTAGTGGAACCAATGATTTTTGGCATCCTCACGCCTCAAATGATAAAACTAGAATTGATTCCATGTTTTCTATGCCCCTATGCTCACGAGGGGTTGTGATGTGCCCTGAGTAATTTAATTGGATGATTTATCTTTGTTTATAATTAGAATCTATTTGATGAGACATTTTAGGGATTCCCCTTTCTTGCATCAACTTGATCAAAAACAAATTGAATGGATAGCTGGGAATTCCCTTTTCAGTGTGTTGCACAATTGGAAAGTCCCTGAGATTGTAAAGTGAAAATGATGTCATGGAATTCCCATAAGGAAGTGATGTAATGAGAAAGGTTAATGTTACAATTAAGGCTTGGGAATTCCCAAGATCGCTTTTGGCTATTAATACTTGGGATTTCCCAGTGCTTGATATATAAGAAAATGTAAACACAATTATTCACAGTTTATAGTGTTGATCTAGGCTAGCTAGCTAATATGCTTACAGTCCAATTCCTTCAAAGAAAGGAAATTGCGAACCAGAAATATTTTATGTAGTCAAAGCACTACTGCTTGCCAGTGTTGTCGGAGAAGATCTAGAATACGTCAAAGACCGTACTTCTTCAAGTTCAAGTTCAAGTAGAATACTTCTCAACGCCTTATTAGGGCCAGGCGAGAAGGATAAATGGTGTGCGCTGCGTGAAGCGATGACAATGCTATGTTGAGTGTGGAGTATTGTAGTGATTTGTGACTTCTTTCTTGAATTGCTTAGTTGACTCGATGGTTATGATTTCGTTGGGGAGTTGATTCCAGTCCTTTATTGTTTTTGGAAAATAGGAATGTACCCAGCAGTCTTTGGTTCCGGT